>NC_092349.1:44931926-45231926 GCF_963676685.1 Mytilus edulis | reverse complement strand
CCCTTTGTATTAATATTGTGAATCTTTAATAATATTGGAAATTCGTAACCGGCTGAATCAGCTGTTGGATCATTTTTTTAACGTGTCTGGTCAGAAAGTACTATACCACGTCTCCCGATCGTACGAGAATATTATGGTCAATGCCTTGGTAGTTAAACACTCCCATTCGTTGTAGCAGGGACTTTCTATACTAAGTATATACTAGTATAGAAAGTCCGTGGTTGTAGACTTGTAGTTATATACATGTCTGTTCAGCTTTCAACAATAACGAAATTCAAGGTACTGAGGCTAGGTTGCCACTTGTTGACGGCAGAGTTCCGAACTGTTAACCATGTATAGTACCTAAATTCAACCATGTATTTTGGAGATTCGTATTCCACAAAGAAGGCAATGGATTATATATGGAACCGCTAAAGCATGACTAGAGCGGAAAATCTTTAGCAGTCAGTGCCCTCCCCCTTTAAAGATTCGTCACTGGCGCAATCGTTAGTTTCTTTGTAATGGCCCGTAATGTAAAGTTATCGGTGTTTTACTGCATGAACATTTTATATTTTTAATAGGCTTTCTCGTGTTTTATTGGATTTATGGTAATAAGTTACCAGATTAATTTGTATCCTTCTTTGATTTCACGGTTAACAAGAGACACACAGATAAAGACCCTGTATTGTTATTTTTTATCTTATCTTTTCTTACCCAATTTTATTTTCTCCTGTAGGCTGGAGAAATCTATCAAAATTTCTTACCAAGTCTGTTTTGGTATACATGTACATCGCAATTTTAAAATGTGTTCACATTTGATCTTAACTAACGACGTCTTTGCAATACTTTAATCAAAATCTGTTCCGTGAATGTTTTCCTGCACACTGGTATTTATGAATGCCTCGAACATTGATATTTTTTGTTTCCTTTATATATGTATAGAATAGAGAATTGAAGAGTTATGAACTTTGACTCGGAAAACCACAAGCACGGGTAACTTTTGAAACCACCCGCAGGACATGCAGGACATGCAGGAGGTGGTCACAAATGGAAGTTTATACATGATACATGTAACTAACCCCCCACCCCCCCCATGTTTGCTTAAAACACAAATAGAATAGAAGCAGGTAGTTATGTCCTTTGCTTTTTATATTCCACTCTAAAGAAGAAGAAATATAAGATTAATTTATAATGGTACATTATTCTGTCATTGTATATGGACTATAAGGGACGAAGTAACACCATGTAAAGCGATTTTTGTTTGTCGTGATTTAAACATGATAAAGGTGTTTCTTTCCCCTAAATCTTAAGAGCCTCATTGAACAGGATAAAAACTACCTCAGACCACAAACAATCTGAAACTGTTCAAGTACTTTCTATATGCTCATGTGCATTTTCTTGTTAGCATAGTTTTGTACTTGGAACAGATAATCAGAATGATCAGCTATCGAGTATGGTCTCGTTTGTTTGAACAACCAATGATCAGGTAATTTGTAATTCAGCCTTATGTCAGTGATTTGGAATAAGAAAATCCTAGATAACATATGCAAATGGCTAGTTTAATTTGATTATAGTCATAACTGTATGAAGCACCTTTTAAAGACTAAAAAAAAAATACATCTATATGTAACTGCCATTTGGTCAAAGATTGGGGAGGGGGGGGATAGATGGCACATATGTACATATGAAAAAAAGTGATGTAAGGTATTGTACTAAACTTTTGAGAAAGTTATATATACTCGATAACAATATTAACACAACACAACACATCTAGATATTCCAAGTTCTATATCATTAGTTTAAACTTTTTTTTCCAAAGTGTTGAAGAACAAAAGATCTGTCATTAACCATGTTAACACCAAATTCTTCAAATAAAGAAACACATTGACAGATATGCCATCCACCATTACTTTAGTTGTTTGTTGGGAAGACACTAGGCACTTTTGGTTACTCAGGGACACACATTAACTTCAAATTTAAAAGAAAGATTTTTTTCAATGACATACAATGTACAGGAAAAACTTATTCTTTAAATCAACATTGTTTTAATGCAATATAATTTGACCATGTTGACCCTTTTTCTAGATTTTTTCTTAAGAGATGTTTTTGGTAGATCATGTTGATGGTACAACCATATTTTAAATTAAATAAATGGATGACTACGTGGAAGAAATTTAAAAAAATCAGCGTTAAGAAAATGAAGAAACTCACGGTCTTTTCATAATATAAAATAATGTGAAACTGTTGTCAAGAGAGGCTGTCCATTTTATTTTGTATATTACCATACCCTTTTCATTAAATTGCTCTATATATATTATAGTCGCCGTCAGCTGAAATTCGTAGCGGTTATCGGTAAAAATAATCTAAACTATCAATCGCGTTCACTCGAGATATAGTTTTTCACATTCCATTCATAAATCGCAAAAAGAAAAACCACTACTGACCTACCTTTTAAGTGATCGCACTGTAATAATCCTGACCTTCACTTTTCATAGACGATTTTGAATGGTGGAATCAGCCATTGTTTTTACCGGAAGTGTTTCCGTGGAGTTCAATTTCATAAAATTTGCATAAAGCGCGGGAAACCTTATCACATCAATGAAAGGAACATTTCAGGAAACTGCGTACAGTGACGAATGTCATATGTAAACAAATGATCCTCATAGAAACAAAGATGGCGGAATTACAATGGAAAATATTCTGGAAAATGTGAAGGTCAGGATTATTACAGTGCGATCACTTAAAAGGTAGGTCAGTAGTGGTTTTTCTAAATGCGATTTTTGAATGGAATGTAAAAAACTATATCTCGAGTAAACGCGATTGATAGTTTAGATTATTTTTACCGATAACCGCTACGAATTTCAGCTGACGGCGACTATAAATTATTTTAATATTTCATATTTTTAATTAAATTAGATTAATCATGTGGTCTTTGCTGGAAAGAAATGACTCCATTTGTACTCATATATGCCAATATTTAAAGTTAAAAGCTTTAAGCAGAGATTTACAATATGCATGTACATCTGCCATGATCTGGCATGCAGAATGTTAAAAGCAAGTAAAGAATTGACTTTATTTGTGCAATATCTATCATGATTTATATACAACACATGAGATTAACAACTATTACATAAATCAGATGAGTCGAGCATGATACACAAATAACTTTCTCATGTACTTAGCTTTCATGCGTAAATCATGCGTTTACAATATATGTGATACACACATGTATTTATTACGTGCGAAAACCGCATGTGAAGATCATGCGTTTAACGCATGTATTTATTACATGCGAAAACCGCATGTGAAGATCATGCGTTTAACGCATGTATTTATTACACGCGAAAACCGCATGTGAAGATCATGCGTTTAACGCATACTTCAGATACCGCATGATTTTCACATGATTCACACATGATTTACGCATGTAATAGCCTTTATGCGTAAATCATGCGATACACGCATGTTTAAAACATGCGAAAACCGCATGTGAAGATCATGCGATTTACGCATACTTCATATTTCGCATGATTCACGCATGATCCACGCATGACTTTCGCATGTAATGGCTTTCATGCGTATATCATGCGTGGCACTTTTGCCTGTGTAGTGCAAATGGTTTGCAGCTTCCTACTATTCCAGAAGAACTTGACTCTTTAAATTTATTGGAGAAACAGCTAATCTCTCTTCGAATACCATTTATGAAACTTGTTCAACTACCGAAAGGGAACCAAAGAGGCATAATCGGCCAATGTGTTTCGATACCAACAGATGTACAAAAAACAGTGCAAATTTATCCTCGTTCTGATGATGAAACACAGCTTGTCCGATGTAAACTCAAGAGGAAGCAGTCATACATAGGTTATTGCCAGTATGAATTTGTAAGTACCAACAAGATATGCAAAGGGATAAAATGTATAAAAGAAAGAAATCCATTGTATAAGGATATAGCTTTTAATGATAAATGGCATGACAATCTACCACAGGATCTTGAAGATATGACAGCAACAGAGGAAGGGAATAAAAGACATTCTGAAATATCAAAGGTACAAGACGAAACAAAAGAACACGACCAAGATAAACAACAGCAAGAAGGTGAGAATGTCGAAGGATATGAAAGCAATCCTGAAATATTAGAGGAAGTCAATACAACTGAACGCGATAAAGAACAGCAACATGAAGAAGTTCACAATATCAAAGACAGAGGATTTCCATCTGATACATGTCTGCAGCCAGTAGATATAGGGCAAGAGATACTTGATCAACATTTTGACGATATTTTTTGTGTTGCACCAGGTGAAGGTAGTACACCTGTGAGCATGATGACAGAGGTAGGGAATGAATCAATGTCCTTTCCTGCACAGTTTCCTGAAGGATTGTTTGGGTCATTTGATAACAACAGATCAGTTCATCTCACAAGAACAAGGTACTTCCATGCAAGGCTCTTAAGTGGTGATATGAGATTTTCAACTGATTCGTCATACATATTTTATGCACAGTATCTTTCAGAACTTGAACAAGTAATATCCAAAGTTTCGATAGCTCTACGAAAGAGCAGTGGCAAATATACAGCAGGTAATAATATCACAGCTAGTATGTTGACGGATAGAAATCAATTGAAAAGTCTGTTGTCTACAGACCAGGGCTACAATTTTTTAACTCCCATTCGAGGTACTCCTCCATATTGGCAGTCAGTTTTAAAGGACCTATTGGCAACAATTCGCCAGCTAGGAATACCAACATGGTTTGCCACTTTTTCTGCTGCTGATATGAGATGGTCAGAAATTATTAATCTACTTATGGAACAACAGCAAAGTACTCAATCTTTTGATGATCTTGATTGGACAGCAAAATCTGAAATATTGAGGTTAATTCCTGTCATGAACGCTGTCATGTTTGATCACAGGTTCCACACCTTCCTTAAGGAGATAATCATTAAGCGTAGCATTGTTGGCAAGGTAAAGGACCATTTTCATAGGATAGAGTTTCAACAACGTGGCTCTCCTCATGCACACTGTCTTTTTTGGATAGAGGATGCACCGTTGCTCGATAAAGCTGACGACCAGACAGTGTGCGACTTTGTTGACAAATATGTCACGTGTGAATTACCAAATAACACAGAGGACCCAGAGCTTCATGAAATAGTTAGCAGTGTTCAGCAGCACAGCAAACATCATACTAAGTCTTGTAAAAAGAAAGGCACCACCTGTAGATTTCACTTTCCGCGTCCACCCTCAGAAAAAACGTTTATCTCAAGACGTCAAAGCCTGGCAGATCCACAATTAAAAAAACCTCCACAATAGCTAAAAGATCATGCTCAGTCTGTTTTACATAATCTTTGGACCATTATTAATAATGAGAATTTGGGAGATATTACAACTGACCGTTTATTTGCTGCTGCTGGAATTACTCAAAAAGATCTTGAGGATGCATCTAATATCCTGACAAAAAGAAATACTGTCACACTGAAACGTTCTCCATCTGACTTGTGGATAAACCAGTACAACCCCGATCTGCTACGATGTTGGAACGCGAACATGGACATACAATTCATCACAGATGCATATTCATGTGTAATGTATATCATATCTTACATTTCAAAAGCAGAGAGAGAGATGGGGATAGTATTAGAAAATGCGAGCAAAGAGGCTGCAGCAGGTAATTGTGGTGCACAACAGGCTATGAAAAAGATCGGGGGAGCATACTTTCGTCAACGAGAAGTTAGTGCACAAGAAGCAGTTTATAGAGTTTGTGGATTGCACCTGAAAGAAAGTTCAAGGAAGGTGCAGTTTGTTCCTGTTGGTGAAAATCAAGTTAAAATGAGTCTTCCATTAAATATGATCATGAAGAAAGCGGAACAACTGCAGGACAACGATATTTGGATGCTGTCCCTATATGATAGATATAAGGCAAGACCAGTAGATATTGTGTTTGAGAATGTATGCTATGCATCTTTTTGTTCAGAGTACCGTGTTCTTTCACCATCTCAAATACCTAAACATCCTATAAAGTGCCAGGTCTACAAGTTACAAAATGATTATGGATGCATCCAAAACCGATCTAGGACTGATTCAGCAGTAATTAAATACCCTAGATTTTCACAAGAAAAATACCCTGAATTACATTTTCATGCCAATCTTCAGCTGTTTCTGCCACACAGATTAGAAAGTCAATTAAAACCGATAAAATTTAAAACATACGAAGAAATGTTCATGAATGGTTTTGTAATATTACCACCAGCAAAGCAAGCAGTTAGTGTAAAATCCATTGTTGATACCAACAGGCTATTATTTGAACAAAATGTTGAAGACTTGGATGAGGCAGAGGAGTTGTTACAAGCTGAAGGAACACAAGAAGATGCATGGGCTTTGATTGCGCCTGGATGGAGAACTTAGCAGAGAAGAGTTGTATGAAAAAGAAATTGAAATTGAAATACCTGAATTAGATACTGCTAGTCGAAAAACTAATAAAGGCCATGATATTGAAATAAGGCAAACATTATTTCCTGGTCCACAAATGAAAACCTTTATTCAACAACTTAATACAGAACAAAGGGGTATATTTTACAGAATACGACAGTGGTGTATAGACAAGGTGAATTCTAAGGATCCTGAACCATTCAGAGTCTTTATAAACGGAGGTGCAGGCACAGGGAAAAGTCATTTGATAAAGTGCATTTATTATGAAATGAACAAAATATTATCACCTCATTCTGCAAATCCAGACGATATAGTTGTCCTTTTAACAGCTCCTACAGCAACAGCAGCTTACAATATTGGTGGTACTACACTTCATCAAGCTTTTTCGCTACCAAAATCTCTACATCTTCCATATATCTACCTTAGAGATGATGCAATTAACAAACTTCGCTCTAAATTGCAGAATTTGAGTATACTGATAATTGACGAAATATCTATGGTTGGTCAACCGGTCCTTTTGTATATTAGTGAGAGATTGCGACAAATAAAACAAAGTAGAAATGCACTATTTGGTAACATTTGTGTTATAGCAGTTGGTGACTTTTATCAGTTGCCACCTGTAAAACAGAAGTCTCTCTACAATTTAAAGCCTGACAGCCAATTTCCGCTTTGGAGTTCTAACTTCTCCATAGTAGAACTAAAGCAGATCATGAGACAAAAGGACGATATCATGTTTGCACAGTTACTCAACCGTTTGCGTGTTAAAAAGAAAAGTGACAGTTTACGGTTAGATGACCAAGCCATTTTAAAGTCATGTGAACAACATACAGTCCCACCTGAAACACTGCACATATTTGGAACTAACAAGGAAGTGGCTTTACACAACAACCAGATGATTGAATCAGTTTGTGCAATAACCCAAACTATTAATGCACTGGATTATGATAAACATCCTCAAACAGGTAAACTTAAAGTGAGAGAGGTACCCTATGAAACTTCGTATGATTTTTTACCAGCACATTTGGTTATTGGCCCAAAAGCAAGAGTTATGCTCTTGAGGAATGTAGATTTAGCATGCGGTTTAGTCAATGGAGCAATGGGTACTGTTACTAATGTTTTACCCCCAAAACCAGGATTTTCCTCACCACAAGGTGTCATGGTACTTTTTGACAATAAGAAAATTGGTCAAGGTAACAAACAATCTACCTCTGAACACCAGGCTACTATAATTACCATGTTTGAGGAAAATCTTGAAAAAAATGCAGTGAGGTATCAGTTTCCCCTTCAATTGTCGTGGGCTTGTACCATTCATAAGGTGCAGGGCATAACTACAGATAAAGCTGTTGTTTCTCTAAAACATATCTTTGCTGCAGGTATGACATACGTGGCTCTTAGTCGTGTTACATCAATGGCTGGGCTCGTCATTAAAGATTTTGACGAAAAACATATATATTGTAATGAACAAATCGGTAAGGCTCTCCAACAAATGCCTCAGTTTTTGACGGTTAAAGACAGAACCATTGGGCAAAATGAGATGGTTGTAGTCCTTCATAATATCCAAGGACTAATTCCACACATTAACGATATCAGAGCTAATTCTGACATTTCAAATGCAAATATCATTTGTTTGACAGAAACATGGTTGGAAAATAAAACTCTCTTCCCATCCTTGGATGGTTATAACTTTTTACACAAAGACAGATATTCTTCTTATCCATCGGAGAAAGCTATATTCCAAGAACTCCAACAAAAAAAGCACGGCGGTGTAGGAATTTACGTAGGAAATCAACATCAGTGCTGTCCGCTTACACCTGACTCTATGAATATAGAATGTTTAGTTATATACATCAAGGAGATTAATGCCAATTTAGTCCTTGTTTATAAACCAGAGACATTCACTACATCAGTGTTTCTACAAGAATTACATGAAGTACTTATTTCTATACCCCTCGAGGATGTAAATACGTCGACAATAGTGTTAGGAGACTTCAATCAGGATATTCTTAAGACAAATTCCTCTATTAAAGAGTTCATGGCAATTCAAGGTTTTGCACAAATAGTTTCCAAACCAACAACAGATGGAGACACACTTATTGACCATGTATACCTTAATGGTAATTTAAATATCTCTGTAGAAGTTATGCAGACATACTACAGTTACCATAACATGGTGTCATTGCGAATTAAACTTCCGACCTTATAGGTCAACAGCTCACTTTTATGGTTGAGGCTTCATCTGGGATTTGATTGAACAGCTGATTAACAAGTCAATAACATGTGACCCTCACCAAATCGAGATTTGAAGTGTAAATAATGTTTTTATTCATTTCTGATGTTTTTACTATGTGTAGCAAGGAAACTACCTACTCGCACAAACCTTATATATTTGTAATAATTTTCATTTCCTTTTTATATACTTATGTTTTTACGGCTGCTCAAACAAGTGAATACATTGTTACCTTCATCGAAACAAGGTTTGAAATGTTATTAATGCTTTTGGGTTCATTTCCCCATGTCTATACCATGTGCAGGTATGAATCCATCTATTTGTACACACCATTGATGTGAATAATGTTTATATTTCCCTTGTTTATATTATACCATGTTTAAGTGGCTGCTTAAACAAATAAATACATAAAGACTTTCCCCAAATCCACTTTTTATATGTAAATAATGTTATTTCCTAGTATCTTAACGATGTACAGGATGGATCTATCTATTTGTACTCACCTTAAATGTAAATAATGTTAAATTTAACTTGTCCATACTACGCCATGTTTTAACGGCTACTTCAACAAGTGAATACATTTATGACTTGCACCAAATCGAGGTGTAAAATGTAAATAAAGTTTTTGAAATGATTTCCCAATCTCTTTACCATGCATTACTTAGGACCTATCTATTTTTACTCACCTTAGATGTAAATAGTATTGTTAATGTTCTTTCTTTGCCCAGCTCCTTCAACAAGTAAGAACATTCTTATCTTCACAAAATCGAGGTTTTAAATGTAAATAAAGTTTTGGAGTTCATTTCCAAATTGAATTACTATGATCTTTAATTGGTCTTTGATTGTACTCACCATAGACACGTTAGATGTAAATAATTTTGTTGTTAAATTTATTTGTCCATACTATGTGATGTTTAAATGACTGCTGTTACAAGTGAAAACTTTATGATATCCACCAAATAAAGGTTTTGAAATGTGAATAATTGTTTTGAGTTCATACACAATGTTTGAAATGTAAATAATGATTATGTTTTCCTATCATAGTGTCTCAACCACGCTCTGTACACAACCAATACATTGGTACTCACCTTTCATTTTATTATTTTTTTCATTTTATTTCACATACTAGCCATGTTTTACATTTACTTTGACAAATTAATTAAGTGTTTCCTTTGCCAAATCAATGTTTGAAATGTAGATAATGATTATGTTCCCTATTCTAGTGTCTCAACTATACCCTGTACAAAACCAATACATTTATACTCACCTTTGATGTAAATAATGTTTTTTCTTTCTTTCTTTTCCATATTTTACCATGTTTTAATAACTGCTTTAACAAATGAATTTAATGTTTCCTTTACCAAATCAATGTTTTAAATGTAGATAATAATTATGTTTACCTTTCTAGTGTCTCAGCTATGCTCTGTACAAAACCAATACATTTGTACTCACCTTTGATGTAAATAATGTTTTTCGTTTCTTTCCTTCATTTTACCATGTTTTAATAACTGCTTTAACAAATGAATTTAGTGTTCCCTTTGCAAAAACAATGTTTTAAATGTAGATAAGGATTATGTTTCCCTATTCTAGTGTCTCAACTATGTTCTGTATAATACCAATACATTGGTACTCACCTTTGATGTAAATAATGTTTTTCATTTCTTTTTTTCCCCATATTTTACCATGTTTTAAGAACTGCTTTAACAAAGGAATTTAGTGTTTCTTTTGCCACATCAACGTTTGACATGTAAATAATGATAATGTATTTTTCTATCCTAGTGTCTCAACTATCATCTGGACGAAACCAATACATTGGTACTCACCTTTGATGTAAATAATGTTTTTCATTTCTCTTTTTTCCATATTTTACCATGTTTTAACAACTGCTTTAACAAGTGAATTTAGTGTTCCCTTTGCCAAATCAATGTTTTAAATGTAGATAATGAGTATGTGTCCCTATTCTAGTGTTTCAACTATGCTCTGGACAAAACCAACACATTGGTACTCGCCCTTGATGTAAATAATGTTTTTCATCCACCCCCCCCCCCCCCCCCCCCCATATTTTACCATGTTATAACAACTGCTTTAACAAATGAATTTAGTGTTCCCATTGCCAAATCAATCTTTTAAATGTAGATAATGATTATGTTTCCCTATTCTAGTGTCTCGACTATGCTTTGTACAAAACCAATACAATGGTACTCACCTTTGATGTAAATAATGTTTTTCATTTTTTATCCCATATTCTATCATATTTTAACAAATGCTTTAACAAATGAATTTTGTGTTCCCTTTGCAAAATCAATGTTTTAAATGTAGATGAGGATTATGTTTCCCTATTCTAGTGTCTCAACTATGTTCTGTATAATACCAATACATTTGTACTCACCTTTGATGTAAATAATGTTTTTCATTTCTTTTTTCCCCATATTTTACCATGTTTTAAGAACTGCTTTAACAAATGAATTTAGTGTTTCTTTTGCCACATCAACGTTTGACATGTAAATAATGATTATGTTTTTTTTTCTATCCTAGTGTCTCAACTATGATCTGTACAAAACCAATACATTGGTACTCACCTTTGATGTAAATAATGTTTTTCCTTTCTCTTTTTGCCATATTTTACCATGTTTTAACAACTGATTTAACAAGTGAATTTAGTGTTCCCTTTGCCAAATCAATGTTTTAAATGTAGATAATGAGTATGTGTCCCTATTCTAGTGTCTCAACTATGCCCTGTACAAAACCAATACATTGGTACTCACCTTTGATGTAAATAATGTTTTTCCTTTCTTTCTTTTCCATATTTTACCATGTTTTAATAACTGCTTTAACAAATGAATTTAATGTTTCCTTTACCAAATCAATGTTTTAAATGTAGATAATGATTATGTTTACCTTTCTAGTGTCTCAGCTATGCTCTGTACAAAACCAATACATTTGTACTCACCTTTGATGTAAATAATGTTTTTCGTTTCTTTCCTTCATTTAACCATGTTTTAATAACTGCTTTAACAAATGAATTTTGTGTTCCCTTTGCAAAAACAATGTAAATAATGTTTTTCATTTCTTTTTTCCCCCATATTTTACCATGTTTTAAGAACTGCTTTAACAAATGAATTTAGTGTTTCTTTTGCCACATCAACGTTTGACATGTAAATAATGATTATGTTTTTTTCTATCCTAGTGTCTCAACTATGATCTGTACGAAACCAATACATTGGTACTCACCTTTGATATGCTCTATACAAAACCAATACATTGGTACTCACCTTTGATGTAAATAATGTTTTTCATTTTTTATCCCATATTTCACCATGTTTTTACAACTGCTTAAACAAATTAATTTACTGTTCAATTTGCCAAATCAATGTTTTAAATGTAGATAATGATTATGTTTCCCTATTTTAGTTTCTCAACTATGCTTTGTACGAAACCAATATATTCGTACTCGCCTTTCATGTACATGATGTTTTTCATTTCTTTTTTCCCATATTTTCCCATCTTTTAACGACTGCTCTAACAAGGTAAAATATTGTTCCTTTTACAAAATCAAGGTTTGAAATGTAAATGATAATTTCGTTTTTCCTATTCTAGTGTTTCAACCATGTTCTGTACAAAACTAATACATGTGTACTCACCTTTGATGTAAATAATCTTTTTCATCTCTTTTGTCCATATTTACCTTGTTTAAGGCTGTTAAAACAGGCGAAGGCAGTGTTTTATTTACCTAATCAATGTCATAAATGTAAATAATGAGTATGTTTCCTATCCTAATGTTTTACCCATGTTTTGTACAAAACCGATATATTTGTACCCACCTTTGATGTAAATAATGTTTTTCATTTTTCCCCATATTTTGCAATGTTTTAACAACTCATTTACCGAATGAATTTAGTTTTCCCTTTACCAAATCAACGTTTGAAATGTAAATAATGATTTCGTTTTCTTTTCCTTGTGCCTTTGTCATTTTTTGTACAAAACCGATATATAAGTACTCACCTTTGATGTAAATAACCTTTCTCATTTCTTCTGTCTATATATTTTACTATGTTTTAAGTGAAAATAGTGTTTTTTGTACCAAATCAATGTTTGAAATGTAAATAATGCAGGAATATAAGATCAAACCTTCTACAACTTATTGGATATGTAACATGGCATGTCCAAAAGTGGCACATGTCTTTTGAACATAGAAAAATTACCCTTTACCATGTAAATAGCAAAAATTTCGAAATATTCAAAATGCTGCAAAATTGATGAAACTTTGCCAGAATGTTAATAGATGCGCTCTTTGACTTAGGAATTTTAAAAATGACTGCCGCTCACCTGGCAATGGGGAAAGGGTGCCATCCGCTATTGCTTGCAATCGCAAATCTAGTTATTATTTTTATTCTTCCACACATTTTGTCCATGCTACTTCTCGGAATTGACCATACCCATGTTGATTGAACTATACCATAATATGAACCGCCATGTTAAGTTGTGCAAGAGACATAAGAATAGTAAAAAATGGCCACCGTTACCATGGAAACTGCAAAAATGTGAAAAAATTTCAAAATTTTAAATCTTTTGTTATAAGAGCCAACCTAATCAAACTTTGTGCAAATGTTGGCAGTGGTGCCCTGAGGTACCAATAGTACTTAGCTTCTGTAAAATGGCTGACATTGCCATGGAAACTGAACAAATTTAAAGTTTAACATTGACCCTATGGGAAAATACATTTAAGCTGCATTTTCTTGAAAAATATAACAACAATTCCTCGGAAATCGTAATCAGGAGTATGTGCATATGGTCACATGCAATACTGTACTGCTTACATGTACTAAAATATGCTAGAATAAAAATATGTATTTTATTTAACGTGCTTCTTTTCTATAAAAAAAAAATCGTGCTTTAAAGAGAAAATCGCCACCGAGAGAAGGAGAAACACTCAGGTTACATATTACTGACATTTCTGCACTTGCGTTAAAGTATTCGGGAAATTTCATGAATGATTTAACTTATTTACGTCATCGTTAAATACGACGTTATACGAATGATAATTTCAAGCAAAGATTATTTTGTTACTTGTACGCTTAATATTCGGATAATAACACAATACAATGAAGTTTTTAAGGTAGGTGCTAATGCATTTCAGATTCTGTTGCATTTATTGAACATTTATTGATTTAAAAAAATCTTACTCCTTAGTTACGACATGTCAATTGTGCATTCGATGGTATGTATAGAAGCCATCAAACAAAACAATGTTTGTCAAAAATCGCGAATGATTTGCTGAAGAATTATAAGGATTAAACAGATTTTTTTCCAGAGGTAATTGATGTGTAAACAACGTCTCCTACTCATAAACTTAACATAAAAGTCCGTCCATCGGACAATCTGTTCAGTTTATTACTTAATTGCCCCGTTTTAAACATCAATAACCTCTAGAGAAAACGTGTTTCATCCTATAATAAAAACATGATGTGGTTCATAAGTATTTCTCGTTTCTCGTTTTTATAAAGAGTAGAGCGTTGGTTTTCCTGTTTGAATAGTTTTACTATAGTCATTTTTGGGCCTTTTATAACTTGCTGTCAGGTGTGAGTGAAGGCTTCCTGTATTAGGTTGTGCATTGTACTTTGACCTATATTTGTTACCGTTTTACACATTTTAACTTGAATGGACAATTCTCTCATTAGCACTCATACCACATCTTCTTATTTCTATATATGTCTCAAAGTGTCGCACCTGCTACAAACCTCAGTCATTAAAATATTAACCTTGATATGCAAGAGGCTTATGTCTTGTTGATTACATCATTTTATGTAAACCCCAAAACATGTGAACATGGTGAATGAAAATAAAAAAATAAAGATTTTTTTAAATATTTACAAAGCAGTTACACGTCAATTGTCTAAATCTTTATATATCGTCTAAATGTAGTATTGGTATTTCATGTGATACACATATTTTCTGGCAATTATTCGCTATATAAAAAAGTCTACAAGATGCAAAACACATGAATAACCAGCCCTCATTTGATCAACGCCTTTGGGTGAATAAATTAACAGGACGATCATTTTGACTTTGTTGCTGGGAAAATCTTCTGAGCATTTCTTTAAGAGCTCTTTCCTTTTGTTGTTGAAGCTTTACTTCATGGAGAGCTTTCACAGTTTCCATTATATTTTTTACGCGAACATAACGCTTATACATTTCCACACTATCGTTATGTCTAGACGGTCCTCTTTCTTTTCTACCTGCAATTGAATATCTGAATTTAATTGAATCAATGTTTTGTTACAATATCATTCAAACTAGCACATTTTTTTTTATTTGGAAATGAAGCTGGTACTGTAAAGACTTCTTGCATTGAGCTTGGTTTTCGGTATATGAGCTGCGTCAGACAGATATCGACCTTATGAAAGTGCACGTATACATGTGCATCTATTAGACTGGTTCATTTGGGAAGAGTTAAATAAGAAATAATTGAGAAGTTTAAGTCTGTTTTGTATGGTTCTTATAACAAACTTAATTTTCAAACAACAAACTTTCCTAAAAGATTTGTTCTACCAGAAAAAGATTTAAGGATTAATTGATTTTTATATGAATAAGGTCTATCAGACTCATCTCATATGTAAATCTATGATTTGTTCAATCCTTCTTGTTGTTTATTGAATTGGTTTTTTTTTTCAAAAGTTTAGGTCGACCGCTATGAGTATCTGTGTCACAGACAATCATGTGTATCTTTTATTTTTCCTTAAAACAAGTTTGTCCTCATTTGTGACATAACAGAATTTTATTCAATTGGATGTATTCATGCCTAAGAATGGCAAAAACATATATTTTTCTACTAGAAAAATGGAAATGATGAATTGAAGGGAAGCAACTGCCAGCAACCGATTTCTTTCTTCTCTTCTTTTAAATCACGTAAATGTCCCCTTAATTGTTGACTTGTTTAACCAATTAAGACAGTTTTATCATCTTTGACAGCTTGTTCATGTTATAGTACTTATTAAACATATAACATTGTGCTAAAATACTTATGGATTAGCATTATAGTATGTAGAACATTAATCCCCGATAACGATGATAATGTAGGCTGCATTGTGGCCTAGCTAATTTAAACATTCAAAAGACATGTGTGACCTTTTGTATAAATAATATTTGGCAAAATTGATAAGTCAAAGTCTACCTCAAACAGAATTCAACCAAAATTTCAATCGTCGTGTTTATTACATATTGTTATAGATTACATGTTTAGTATGATTTTAGTTGATAATGTTCAATATAAACACTACATAAAAATGTGTACTCTGTACATTTTGATTTAGATTAAGTGTAGTTTTGCACAGGCAAAAAAAAAGATTTATTATTATAATTGTGGATTTGTTTTACCTTACAGCTTTCCTAAGAAGAGTATCTCCTCACCTGAAAAATGTTCCATATCACTAGGATCGTTAGGTTCTTCTTCAGGAAAACAATCGTTGTCCTTTCCACTTCTGCTACTTCTGCTACTTTTTTTCGACTTTGAGGACATGGTTTAATCTGTTTTTGTACTTAATACACTGTTTAACTGTGAATAAAACATTAAGTTTAACGGCATCATCTTTACTGCAACAGATACTCATCTCAACAAAAATATATCTCTTCAGTGGTGCTTAATGCTTTATGATGCCTGTATCATATAATTTCTTATAAAAGACAGAGAGACAAATTATTACTACATTCCAGCATAACAATGTTCATTCATTATCCGATGACATAACGAATGTCAGAAAGGAAAACAATAGCATACTTGGGTATTGGTGATGTTCTGTCATTATCAAAGTAATTGATGTCAATTAAAAACATTCAGATTTGATCATTACAATCCTTACTACAAAGCTGTATTTGGGAAGAAATGTCTATTACAATTACTTTCTAACGATTATTGTCTGCTAGATTGATAAAACCGTAAGTTCAATTGCTGGAAGGTTCAATAAAACATGACAAAAGAGCCGTACGGTGCTTACGTCCACTTCATTTTAATTTTGATGGATAGTTTTTCATTGGCAATCATATCACATCTCATTGTCTTGAGATATCCGTATAACTGTTAGAAGATGGGGTATGGTTGCATAATAGACAACTCTTCACACGAGACCAAATGGCATAGACGTTTACAACAAAAGCCTTAGTTATCCAAAAAGGCCCCAAAATGACAAATGTAAAAGAATTGAAAAAAAAATAATGGCCTGACTATTGTACAAAACAATAAACGAAAACACATGACATACAGCAACAGATGACAACCAGGCCTCTACATAAGGAAAGATAAAAACACACTGGTGTTGGGTCAAACTGGTTTGTTATCGTAACAGCATGCCTCTTTACCTTGGATAATTGTTGGATTACTAATATGTATACAAAGGGATTTTATTTGACTGATACATTTGTTTTTCTTTTGATATTATTGCAATATGAATTTGTATTGTTACAATATCAATAATTTCCTTTCAAATATAACAAATGTAATTTGAATCTAGAATTTATTTGTTTTTCGTTTCAAATCTTTAAAGAAAAAAAGCACACTAAACAAAATGCGTACAAATAAAAGGTTTACAAGCGTTCCCGTTTATTTTATTACCAATTTCTGAATGAATTGATTCAAAGATGCAAGTTCATGCTTGTTACAGACCGATATCTTACTCTTAATAATTAAATGGTTAATTGTTTTCAAAATAATAATTTTAGCACATATCTGTAAGATCCATGAGTATATGCACCATTCAATTTAATTTTATTTGTTGTTTTGTCCTTAATAAAAGAAAATGTGATAATATATTCCCTTGCCATACCGTATTTTGTGTATATAGAAGAAAGAGCATACCTGAAACATTGCACTGCAAATAAGCATAAAGGACAAGGTTCACTTATGGCACAAAATGGCCTAAAATATCAACATTTTTACATAAAACACCATAAGGGTCACAATTGGTTCATAAATGGGTCTATTTCATAAATCTTAATGCTAGATACATCAGTTCTTTTCATAAAAGTACATAATATTCTCACAAGTAAGCCCATTTTGGACAGTTTGTCAAAATATGATGATTTTGTGCAATTTTTAGACCTAAAAGCTTACGAAACACATTGGCCGCCACCTACGATCCAGAATGTGTTGGTACCAAAAGATTCCATTTTTTTGTATAGAATTCATCAATATAAAAACTTTTTGGATCGTGGATGAAGGCCATGGTTAATTATGCAAAAAACAATTGAAATTATGGGGAAAAAGTACCAAAATTGACCTTAAAATACAAATAATGTTTTTAAGGGTTCATAGCTTCATAAATTGTAAAGGAAGGTGCCAGAAAAATACATTTTTTTGTCTTAATAGTATTATCACAAGTACTTCTTTGTGAAATTTGTAATTTTTTGGCCTGTTTTAAAAAACGTCAAAAATTTAGGGCCAATTTTAACCCTTCGTGAACCTTCTCCTTTTCAATGACTATCTATATAAAACAAGCTTCAAAAACAATAACGATTTAATACAAATAATACCAAATGCACTGATGTAACCCCTGTAAGACTAACGATACTATTTGCAGATGGTGTAATTTTACATATATTAAAAATGTGTTACCTACTATATAGATTCCATCTGTCATTTTCAACTTGAAATAAAGTTCCCCACACTAGCGATTTACTAAGTTGTATGTTTAAAAATTGAAAATAAAAGTAAACTGATTATTGAAGGAACACCAACGGATTTTAATATAATATAACAGGTTGAGTGAACAAGAAAGCTTTAATATATTCTTGTCGAGTGGTCCATATGTCCCTACTCTTTAAAAGGTTTAATTACGGAATGCAGGATCTGACAAGCTAACCTTTGTTTAATATGTAAGAAAATCACTACTACATATTATCTTCGATAAAGCAATCAGCTATTACTGACAAGTTTATAAATATGTTTTCGGTAAGGGTTTAAATTTTCCATAACAAAACATTCATTATTTTTAAAAGGACACACACATCTTCTATGCAGATCGTAAATATTCCCCTTTCAAAAACTCGATCAATGGACACTGAAAGGTACAGAAAGGGTATTATAAATTCATTTAAATCTGTATTCCTAGTTTTAAACTTAACGTAAGCACAGGTACACTAAAACAATATTAATTAACGTACACAATGCACGACATATTATGCATATACACTTACCAATGAAAATTAATGCCGTTCTACACTTATATCAACGTTGGTAGAATATCAGAGCAGATGTCATGCAGAAACGTATAATTATCAGAGAGTGCATGAAGAAAAATCAGCTATGTAGTAAAGTGTTATTAATTTATATTTACTGTTTTTTTTATCAAACGCTTATCATTTTTAATTTAACGATTAATTATCTGGTATTTTGTTGTTTCAAGTTTAAGTTTGTTTAAAGTAAGCACAGAGCAAGATTTTGACATACCTACAAGGTATCGAATACTTCCTCTGTTCCTTTTTTTCTAAATATGTAACATAAAGGTAAATTTGTATGATTTTAAATTATACTTGTTTGCCATGTGACGGTTTCAACTGAGTTCATTTTGACTAAAGAAATAACTCTTAATGTTATGTCGAAAATAACTCTATTATCATTTTCGTGGAACAGATTGCGTGACTTATGTAAAACGTGGTAAGGTGGGATAGTAACGGACTGACTAAGCATAACTTAAAATGAATGATTAAGAATTCTTGGAAGTCAAAGTTAATCATAATATCTAATTTGATGATAAAACGATAATGGCCATGATGAAATAAAACGGGATAATGACACCATTGAATATTTTATGCTGATGAATAAACGAAAAACAAAACCATGCCCAAATGGAAAAAAGTTTACCAGGTAACAAAGTGACAATACCAAGTAAGGAACATGACCGTTATTTTCTCTGTCTTCCGTTGGTTTTATTTAATTTCGGACTTCCTGCTTTTAGATATTCGATAGAAGTTCTTTTTTTTTTGTCCATTAGTTATTTATTTTCTGGGGCAGTAAACTATAATACTACAATTTCGCTTCAGAACCATACTTAACAGGGGCGGATCCAGACATTTTAAAAAGGGGGTCCCAACCCAGGACAAAAGGGGGGGTTCCAACCACACGTCCCCATTCAAATGCATCGATCGTCGAAAAAGGGGGGTTCAAACCCCCGGACCCCCCCCCCTGGATCATTTAAACAGCAACATAAACAGGAAAGAAATAATCATAGTGATGATGGCAATGCATGAAAATTACCTCTGGTCAATCACGTGAATTCAGCAACTAATGATCATGTTTTAAAAAATGTATAAACAGCAACTTATAAAAACTTTACTATTTTTCGCCGAATGCACGTTTACATCGGTTTTTTCGTTGGTGATACTTTAAACGACACAAAACATGTTCTGACATTACTTGAATTCAGAATTAACATAATGGATATTTGTTAATATATTGTTCATCCCCACATAAAATAAATTTTTCAAATACTATCACAAAAGTGTCGGCATTCACCTACATGTTATAGCTAACCAAACTTTTACACAGATTGATTCAAACGGGATATAGTTCATATACTGCTATCAGTTTTGTGATTTGTTTTTAAATTTAATAGAATTTAATTTAATGAAAATTAAATTCATTTATTGAATTAACATATACTTGTATTGAGACTCGACAAATCGAGTTGTCCTTACTCTTATTATGCTAATTTGAGCATGTGACAGCCGAGTAGTAAAAGTCCGTGCAATTTAACGGTCTCTTTTTAACCTTGAAAACCGAACTGAGTGGACGTTAAAAAATTAAGACCCATCCTCTCCCACCCTTAAGTATTGAACTTTGTTTGCTGCTGGTTTTATTTATTTTTCAGATGCTCCAGTCTTCATACAAATATCCGTCATGGTAACATGCTGAAGCAGTCACACAACCGGAGCGAAATTTACTTCATTTTATGCAGACTATGGATAGCCCAGCTGCTAATTCTAAAATATTGCTGAATGGACCGCCCTTCAGTACACCAGCTTTGGATCGCCCAGCTGTGATACAATGATTAGTTCAATAGTCATCAACATTTTATTGATTGACAAATATTTTGGTTGTGTACTGTTGTTGTAACAGTTGTTGTTGTTTTATGAATGAATTTTGATTAAATGTTGCCATGACAATTCAATATTCAAACAAAATCAGTGTTTATTATTTGTTGTAGTGAAATTTAAATCAAGGCATCAATGGCGTCTGTTCGTCAATTCTAATAATTGGTTAATTTACACCAAGTGATATTTTTGATCAAATGATATATTCAATAATATTGATTTACTCATTTGATCTTAACATCGGAAATAAACACATTTATTTTAAAATCAGTTGTTGGCATGCTCAGTGTTATGTTCTTCTGATATGTTTTATGATGGCATAATACTTAACCTCTAACGGTAGGGATTGTACTTGAATTTTATATGATAAAGACATAATCTTTTAATCAATTTAATTGAGGTCTAACGAATAATGAAATACGAAATATTTTATTAAAGAAAGCTCTATTATGAACATGAGTCAATCAAAGCATATATACAATCATTTAAACAATCTCACTACAATTAATACTAAACAAGTATCAAACTATTGTGTTCCAAGGAGAGTAATTCTAGTGTATATAGAAATAAAAAAACAGTCAGTTAAAAGTTGTAGATTTATAAATAGGAATCCAATGAACAAAAAAATTCAAAAAGTCACACTTTTACTCTTAAGAAAATTAGAAATGTTAAGGTACTTATCTATACTTCTGCATACATCAGTGTCTTCACTACGTAACAACCACATATATACAATGAGAATTGATATTCTTAGTATTTACAATATTTTTGAATAGTTTTACACTAGTTATTTTACTATATAACTTGCTGTCATGTTTGAGTCAAGGCTTCGTGTTTAAGGCCGTGCATTGTACTTTGACCTGTATTTGTTTACGTTTTACACATTGTGACTTTAATGGACAATTGTTATATTAGCACTCATACTACATCTCCTTATTTTTATATATGTCTTCTTTCTATATATATGTCTCAAAGTGTTCCACCTGCTAGAAACCCTCGGTCATTAAAATATTAACCTTCATATGTAAAAGACTTAGGCCGTATTAAACTTCACATTGACCTAAACTCGGTGTTGTGTTAGTGTAACTCACACATAAACTAAACATATTCCGTTCCCATTGATAAAACTCAATGTTTACATGTAGTTTAAATTATGTTTTGTCTTCATGCAGTCGATACATGTAGTCGATGTAGGCCTTGTGTAGGATGAGTGCACACAAAACTATGCATTCATAACTTTAATTTTCCCATGTATATTTAAAAAAAATTCAATGTTGATATAAAATTGATAATTTTAACACTTATTAATAAAGTTCTTTACAGAAATATTTGTCTTAATATTTATTTGTTATAAAAATACTTTACGTAGCATTGTTAATCCCCAATCAAGACTCATCTATTATCATTGCCAAACACATAACTCATTTGATGTACAACTAGTGTACATTACATTAAACCAAATGTAAACATGTTTACTGTACACGGCGTTTGGTGTGAACACGGCCTTATGTCTTGTTGATTACATCATTTTATTGGAACCCCAAAACATGTAAATGAAAATGAAATAAAGATTTTTTGTGAATATTTACAAAGCAATTACACATCAATTGTTTAAATCTTTATATATCGTGTAAATGTAATATTGGTTTTTCAATTGGTACATATATTTTGTATCAATATGTTTTGCTACAATGTTATTCAAATAAGCACATTTTTTTTATTTGGAAATGAAGCTGGTACTGTAAAGACTTCTTGCATAGGTCTTGGTTTTTGGTATATGAGCTGCGTCAGAAAGAAATCGACCTTATGAAAGTGCACGTTTTAATGTGCATGTATTAGACTGGTTAATTTTAGAACAATTAAATCAAAAACAATTGAGAGGTTTAGGTCTGTTTTGTACAGTTTTCATAATAACTCAATTTTCTAAATTTTCCCTAAATGATTTTTCCCACCCGAAAAAGATTTAAGAATGTAAAAGTTATCAAAGGTACCAGGATTATAATTTAGTACGCCAGACGTGCGTTTTGTCTACATAAAACTCATCAGTGATGCTCATATCAAAATACTTATAAAGTCAAACAAGTAAAAAGTTGAAGAGCATGAGGGATCAAAAATTCCAAAAAATTGTGCCAAATACGGCTAAGGTAATCTATGCCTGGGATAAAAAATCCTTAGTGTTTCGAAAAATTCAATGTTTTGTAAACAGGAAATTTAAAAAAAAAATGACCACATTATTGATATTCATGTCAACATGTTGACTACTGGGCTGGTATTACCCTCGGAGACGAAACTTCCACCAGCAGTGGCATCCACCCAGTGGTGTAAAAGTTATCAAAGGTACCAGAATTATAATTTAGTACGCCAGAGGCGCGTTTTGTCTACATAAGACTACATTGAATTTGATTTAAATAAGGTCTTTCAGACTCACTTCATACGTTAAACAACGATTTGTTCAATCCTTCCTTCTCTTTTTTTAATTCTTTTTTTTTTCTTCAAAAATTAAGGGCGTCCGCTTCAAGTATCTGTTTCACAGATAATAATGCACAGTCATTGGACATAAGTGAGTTCCAACTAAAAAATGTCCTATCATTACAACTAAAATCGATAGTTTTCAAAACAATATTACCAAGTTACTAAATGGTCCATTTATATAAAAAAAGATACCATACATGTTAGATGTAGAAATGTTTAAACAATTATTGTTTATTTGGCCCTGATACTATTCATGTTCATTTAAATTATCTGACAAGATGAACACACATAATGTTTTTGGGGGAAACATTTGCTACATGTATATATTCTAACCAAATTAATATTCTAACCAAATTAAAATCGTAAAAATTTGCACGTCTTGTTTTTAACCAATCAGAAAATGAAAGCAACTCTCACAAAAAATATTACCACATACACATCATTTAAACTTCACGCAGTTCTACATATAATTGTGTCTTTATTATACAAATCGTTAGAAAAGTGACTTGGTAATATTTTTTTGGAAAACTATCGATCTTAGTTGAAAAGATAGGATATTTTGTCAGTGAGAACTCCCTTTTGTCCAATGGCTGTATATATTTTCTTTTTCTTTAACACAATTTTGTCATCTTTAATGAAATAACAGAATTTTACTTAATGTGATATATTCATGACTAAGAATTGGACAATTTCATCATAAACACATTTTTCTACTAGGAAAATGTGGTTGGTGAAATTGAAGGGAAACAACTGCCAGCAACCGATTCCTTTCTTCTCTTCTTTTATGTCACGTAAATGCCCCATTGATTAATAACGTGTTTAACTGAGTAAGACTGTTTTATCATCTTTAAAAGCTGGTTCATGTTATAGTACTACTCATTAAACAGATAACATTATGCTAAAATATTTATGAATTAATAGCATTATATTATGTAGAAAATTAAAAAATATAACGGGAATTTCTCGCTACATTAAAGACCTGTGGGACACCTTCTGCTGTTGTCTGTTCTATGGTCGGGTCGTTGTCTCTTTGACACATTCCCCATTTCCATTCTCAATTTTATATAATTCTTGTCTGATTTGCATATTAGGAAATACGTAAATATGATTGGTCGAGAGGACTTCCGGTAGTTGTTCTTGACGTTGTATATTTTTTTATAGACGACGTTGACCGAATTGTTTTTCATAACCAATGTAAATAAGATGGCGGTCATAATAAAACAATACGGATTGACGTAATTTTCACTCCGCGTTAATCGTAAAATTTAATAATTTTTTTTTTAGAAAGCAAATTTCATGGAGTACATATTTTTGCATTAACGGACAAATATAGTCATGCGCCAGGCTTATTCAGTGAGTCTAATATATACAATTTATGTGTGATAGAGGTTATGAGTTTGGAAAAATAAATTCCTTATCTCCAATTTTAAAGAATTATAAGGTTAAACGGCTTTTTAAAGGAATTTATTGGTGTATAAACTGGACCAAGTCAATCCCAAACATATCATCAAAGTCCATCGGACTTTTATTTGTAAGGAGTGAATTGGTCTAATTTTTACACCAATAATTCCTTTAAAAGGGCGTTCAATCCTATACTGACATTGTGCTTAAATATTTATGAGTCAATAGCATTATATTATGTAGAAATAGATATCAAATGTACTAGGTTTATAATTTAGTACGCCAGACGCCCGTTTCGTCTACATAAGACTCATCAGTGACGCTCATATCAAAATATTTATAAAGTCAAACAAGTACAAAGTTGAGAGCAATGAGAATCCAAAATTCCATAAAGTTGTGCCAAATACGGCTAAGGTTATATATGCCTTGGACAAGAAAATCCTTAGTTTTTCGAAAAATTTAAACTTTTGTAAAGAGAAAATTTATAAAAATGACCACATTATTGATATTCATGTCAACACTTCTACTGGGCTGGTGATAACCTCGGGGACAAAACGTCCATCAGCAGTGTTATCGATCCCCGATAGCTATGATAATGTAAGTTGCAGTGTAGCCTTAATAATTTAAACATTTGAAAGACCTACTGACCTTTTGTATGCATTGTATTTGGAAAAGTTAGATAAGATAAAGTTCATTTATAGAAAAATATAGCGTAACCCTATATTAAGAAAAAAATTGGATTGAAACCTGTGAGCCCCCTTAATTTAACAAAAATAGTTCACTGTACAGTCTTTGACAATGAGCAAACGCTATACCGGACAGTGGTTTTAATAACAGCACAACATTTGAACAAATTGTAAATTTTTTTTGCAATGGGCTTACATTTAACTCAAAAGACTGCAACAAGGAACCAAACAATAACCAGTAATATGTAAATCATAGACACAAAGCGCTGAAATGAGAGTACTAACAATAGATATTTAAATGAAAGTTTATTAAAATGTTCATAAACATGATAAAATAGCCATTTTATTGCTGTATTTCTCTTCACTGATAATTTTTGAGTTTTGTGTATTTGTAGGTCAGACATCTAAGTTTTCATGATCATCATTCAACAGATGAATACTGAACAGAAAACTTGGAAGATGATATTTTTCTCAATAGTGCGACTTTTTTTTATTAATTTGAAATGGAACGTTTTTTTCATACATTTAATAGAAAAAAGGAAATTTCAACATAATGACTATAAACAAAAAGGAGTCATATCATCACGATCATAGATGCTCAAGAACTTGATCATGTAAATGCAACAATGTAATTATCAATTGAAAGAAGGAACGAATGAAAAAAAAATTAGTATGTTGTTGTCCAAATAAACCTGCTTTGTCTTCTCATTTGAATCGCTCCATCCAATACAGATGTACGGAGGAAGATCTTTGAAGAACAGATTGAAAAATGTTTTGTCTAAGAATTGCGGGAATATTCTAGTGGATGAAATAATTTATTGACTTGACTCTTATATAGTGGACTGAATAATTGTACATTGCTCTAGCATAAATAGAGCAAAATCCTGCATTCTCGCAATCTCCTGGCACCTAATTTAATCTTTCAAATGACCATTGTTTATGTATGAAATTAAAGAAAGAAAAAAAAAAACTCAAAGAAATTTCATTTTATTTAATGTTAGTTTTTTTATTTTCATTACCTTATGCTTAAAATTCATTTACTTTCAAAGGAGTTTTATTTAAATAATCATCCGGTTTGTTAGAAATCTTGATCGATTTATTTTGCATAACTACGTGCAATTGTAAACAAATGACCCCCTTTTCTCTCTAAAGACTGTTACGCGTATTTAAATCAATCAATTATTTCTCAAGCATTGACATATATCCTCTGATTTTCTCTTTTTTTTGTAAACTGTTCAATATGTCGGATACATAAATCATTTGGAAATGTTATTTATTTGAGGTCGAGTCGACAATATTCTACTTTCGTTTTTTACCTTGATTCTCTGACACCACGTGGGCTTTGAAAAATGAACTTCAAAAGATACTGTTTTCCAGATTCTGAAGAATATGATCTACTAGACTTTCTTTAATTTGACTAATATTTTTCCATAACATAAGATTGTCATCCTATCTGATTGTCTTCACGTTTTAAAAGCAAAAAAAAGCCAACGAGTTAATGACCATCGGAACGTCTCTATTGTTATCGTTCAATGACCACCGGAACGTCTCTCTTGTTATCTTTGAAAAGAAACGATGCATTTTGACTTTAAATAGACAACCAATCAGTGACCTGAATTCATGTAAACTATATTTAACCCAAGGTAAACACTGACTTTTCATCCTTGTTTATCGTGACCGCGACTTTGCGACAATATACGTCTCTCGGCTGCCTGTAAACATTTGAAAAAGATATTTTTTCTTTTTGAATTGATATTTTTGTCAGTGAAGTAGCCGGCACTTGAAGCCACCGTAAGCGACGGATTTCCGCCGGCTACCGGCTTCAATGGAAAGCCCTGCAAGCAGCGAAAAAGAAAACTAAAACTTTAACACAAAAAGTGTTTAAATTATAAATTTGCAAATATAAGCATAATATTATGTACACCACAAAGGTATATAATTCAAATTGTTTGCATATTCATGTATTGCAATGAAACTATAACAAAGAAAACCTTACCTCATGAAAAGAGTAAACTATTCAGTCAGAATGTGAAATATTTTTTTCAGGTCTATTTTTCAATATAAAATAAACAAGACAAAGATTTCAAAACAATATTTTGTCATTTATTTAAACATGGCATCATTTTGTTTCAGTGAAAAAACTTTACTCTTTGACCTTAAATTTTATAATACATTCCAAAATCAGAATTATAATCTTTATTGTCATATAAACAAATGAAAAATATGTTTGTGACAAAATGAAAAAAAAATTATATATATATAAAGTAGCATGGGTTCGAATCCCGGCGAGGGAAGAACCAAAAATTTGCGAAAGCAAATTTACAGATCTAACATTGTTGGGTTGATGTTTAGACGAGTTGTAAATATATATATAGATATATATATATATAGATATATATATATATATAAAAATATAAAAAAAAACTTGTATACATTTAAAACGTTTTACTACCAAACAGCATTCATTGCAACATACACATACTGTATATTTATATCTATATATTTATAATTTGAATCCCATAGGATTTTATTTTGTCAATCCCATGTTTTTATAAATCAAATAACAAAATAAACATAATAGTAACAGTAGAAAACCAATGAAATTATTGAATCCCATGTAATTCTGCACATTTTGGTTCTATACATGACATTGTAGCTCTTATTTGAGGCGGCGGCGGATTTGCAAATGAGCGTTTTGCAAATTTAAAGTGTCCAGTGTTTATAGATGTTTTGTAACTTGTCGATTCGTAAATTGATCATTCTTTTATTGATGATTTGTAACTTGTCGATTCGTTAAATGTTAATGTGTGAAATGTCATCGTTGTATTATGCTAACGCTCATTATGACGACATATGGCGCTCTGTTTCTTCTTCGGTGTATAAGCCTCCTGTAATTATATATAAGTAGGAGCATCGCCAAATGGAATATATACCAAAGTAATTTAAATCACATATATACAGCACATACATATAAAAGAAAACAACTAGATATTAAATGCATTGTTTGTTTTATATGCCCTGTTACATGTACATTTAACAGGGACTCGGCTTTATATAGGGGTGACCTCGAATAAACATGTTTGTTTACTGTACTGGTCACCAAACCTGGGATGGGGGTGTGTCACTTCCCGTATTAAGGTTTATACAGATGTGTCGCTGGAACGGGCTTCTTGATCAACTTTGCAGATATATTACTGTCACTTGGCAGGAAACTTCTACTTAATATTTAACCGTGTCAAAAAATACTAAATGCATGAAATATATGACGGTGCTGGAAAATTTATACTTAAATATTGTCCTTGGCCGCAAATTTTTGACTAAAATCATAATTTATATATAATGGGAGAAATGGTTTGACACCGATTATTCCTTAATATTATAATCTCAATATGAAAATTTCAGAAAAGAATGTAATTATCTAATGATATATTTTAATACAAGAAGCAAATGGACGAACAATCTTTATCTATTTGGCTCATGAAGATAAAAAATGTTTTATTATATCATATTTGTACTTTAAATCTGTATTGAATATGCACTATTTTGCAACAAAATCTAAAAGAACCAGAAAACTAAACGAGGACCTAAAATGAACTACCAATATTTCCAACGTAGCCAAGAATGCAAAATTAGCATTTGGATTCCTGATAAGAAATTTGAGATATTGTTCATCGGAATACATGAAAACCTCATACATTTCAATGGTCAGGTCAATAATTGGATACCATATGGTCAATAGTATGCATGGGACCAGTACACATCTACAAACACCAATAAGCTTGAAGAATACAGCGATATCCTGCGATATTTATAACAGGAGACTACAAATCCGGATAAGTTGGTTGCGTCTCAAACACGCTCACCAAACTGAAACTACAAGACATACAGACAAGATGCTCAAGCCAGAAGCTAATATTTCTGTACGAGGTGGTCGAGGGCTGGTTTTTCTGTGCTATATAACCAGACATTTAAAAGAAAAGCTAGTCCAAAAAGAACACTGAATCGCTTCCAAGGGCCCGATTTAACAACTATCAGTCAAGAGATGTGGTAAAAAACATGCACAGTATGCAATAGTATGCATGGGACCAGTACACATCTACAAACACTAATAAGCTTGAAAGAATACAGCGATATCCTGCGATATTTATAACAGGAGACTACAAATCCGGATAAGTTGGTTGCGTCTCAAACACGCTCACCAAACTGAAACTACAAGACATACAGACAAGATGCTCAAGCCAGAAGCTAATATTTCTGTACGAGGTGGTCGAGGGCTGGTTTTTCTGTGCTATATAACCAGACATTTAAAAGAAAAGCTAGTCCAAAAAGAACACTGAATCGCTTCCAAGGGCCCGATTTAACAACTATCAGTCAAGAGATGTGGTAAAAAAACATGCACAGTATGCAATAGTATGCATGGGACCAGTACACATCTACAAACACTAATAAGCTTGAAAGAATACAGCGATATCCTGCGATATTTATAACAGGAGACTACAAATCCGGATAAGTTGGTTGCGTCTCAAACACGCTCACCAAACTGAAACTACAAGACATACAGACAAGATGCTCAAGCCAGAAGCTAATATTTCTGTACGAGGTGGTCGAGGGCTGGTTTTTCTGTGCTATATAACCAGACATTTAAAAGAAAAGCTAGTCCAAAAAGAACACCGAATCGCTTCCAAGGGCCCGATTTAACAACTATCAGTCAAGAGATGTGGTAAAAAAACATGCAGATAAAAAACTACACAAAGTATTTTGAGATCTCAACGAGCAAAATACCACAATATTCTATCTAATATTTCGTAAAAACAGTATTCGAATGGAACCCCCTTGAAGAAACTGTAGTTCGCACACCGAGCGTTGACAGCCGTTCAGAAAATGCTCTCGTGGATCGTCAATACCTCGACGGCGCTCTCTCTATAGCGTTGTATTAAAGCCGGTATTTGTATTCACAGCGTTTTCCTACAGATACAGATACAGATACAGAATGATCATGGTACTAGGTCGAAATATATTAGGTGTCCCCTTTGGATATTGTGATAATGACCATGATCGTAAAACTATGAAACTGTTTATTTTTTACTACACGCGTCACTTACATAAAATTGAGAATGAAATGGAGAATGTATCATAGAGACAACAACCCGACCATAGAGCAGACAACAGCCGAAGGCCAGCAATTGATCTTCAATGCAGCGAGAAACTCTCGTACCCGGAGGATTCTTCAGCTGGCCCCTAAACAAATATGTATACTAGATAATGGACGTCTCACTAAACTTCGATTTATACACAAGAAACTAAAATTAAAAATCATACAAGACTTACAAATGCCAGTGGCTCATGACTTGGGACAGGCGCAAAAATGCGGCTTGGATAAACTTTTTTTTTTAGATCTCACCACCCCCACCTCCACCCCCTAATACTCCAACTTAAGTGACGCCCTATTCCTTTGACTTGTCAGAGAAAAGATCTTGTAATCGCGCCATTTGCATGACAGAGACAATTATCTCCAATATGCTTACACTAATTTCATTTCTCCATGAAAAAATTTGCATATGATTTGGGGTTTGGCCCAGGGGAATGTATCATGTCATTTATAGGGTAAAATTGTAGTCTGCCAGGCGGAATACAACGTAGTTTGTCAATTGGATATTAGGATTATATTGTTACGAATTCATTGCAAATGATTTTTTTTAATTTTATGTGACATGCAAATTATTTTTTTAGCTTTATTGATTAACAACATGAACTAGGGTGATCTCGGGTGCTCCAGAAGGGTAAACAGATTTTGCTCCACATGTTGCACCTGTCGTGTTGCTTAATTTATTATAAATCTGGTAAATAGTTTTATTCGGTAAGTCACATTCATGAAAAGGGAGGGGGTATTGCAGTTACGTCATAAGGAACATATCCGATATTATCTGTGAAACAGTTATTCTATAACGGTCAACCAACTCATTTGGAACTCTTGGTTTAATAGTTTCATTGAGAGAAGCAACCCTCTATCAAGGAAATCTTGATAGAAAACTGTATCTCAATATAAACATGTTGGGCTCTTTTACAGCCAAATGTTCAGTGGTTTTCTCTTTTCGAAGGTGGTATGCATATGGTTGTCTAAAATTTCTTACTTTTTTTTTGAATTTAGGGGAATAGTTATTATTTATATAAACAAATCCCATGGCCACATCGATATAATACATTTACAAGTAACAACAATCAGACATCAACGCAACGCCAATTTTGATATAGTTGAAGGGCATCTAGAGGTCAATATACTGTCTCGAACAATAGACAAAATAAGAAAAAGTTAGCGAATTATGCAGAAGAAGTATTATTTTATACATGTATTTGCAAGATTTAAAAGATATGGTTTAAAAAAATGAGTTTTAGGTTCCACCTTCCACTTTAGAAAACTGGGATTTCATTGCGACTATTCTATTAGAGGGGTATTTCATTGGTCGTATATTTGGAATCTTAATTTATTGTGAAGTCAGATTTGAACATCGACCTGAAGAATAAGGGTCGAGTAAAGACCGAACATCAATTTTAGTCTTATATGTGTATACATATAGGATTGAATCAGTGGTGATGGTAAATAGACACTTGCAAGTCTCTTAAAGTTTTGAAGGTTTCTTCACCTGTAAACTACAATTAGGTAGAGGTATGTTCTTATTTCCTACAGAGGGGTACTCAACCTATATCAATTCATGCATGAAGCGATTGTTACTTGCTAGATGCTGAAAGATTTTACCAGAGGCATTAAGGTCTGTTTTTAGCCAAAGAAAATGAAATGTTTGATAACTTTTTCAAATTGGCACATAATGTTCAGAAATGCATAGGGTCAAGAAATATATATGAAAAACATAACAATTGTTATGTTATGACGTCGCAATGACGTCATGCTATGTACAGGGTTGAGTTCAATAGCGTAGCATCTACGTAGCGGCTACGTAGCTGCTATCAATATCTATGTATTAGCTAGTCTATAGCTACACGTTCAATAGTCAAAATCTACGTAGCAATACGTAGCTGCTACGATATTGAACGCAACCCTGTTTTAACTAAAACGATGAAAAAACAGAATTTATGCAGTTTTCTATCTTTATTTCGGATGTGGAAACATCGTGCGCAGCCAAGAATCAACAACAAAATAATTTAACAGAAGCTTTATTATAACTATTGACAAAATCTCACGAAATATAATGTTGTTTCTTAGGTGCGTACATAGTTTTTCAATAAAAAATATACATAAAATTTCAATGAAAAACAAGGAAAATCCCGATTTTTTTTTTACAAAATATGCAAATTAAGTCATGAATTGTTGCCATGGTAACTTTTCCAATGTCAAAGTTTTTTTGTTTTTCTAAATACCTTGTACTTTAGTCAAGTTTTCAGTAATGTATGATAACTTTTAAATTTGCAGTAATTTTGGGGTCAGATAAGGACCTTATTGCCCAGTGGCGGATCCAGAGGGGGGGGGGGGGGGATTCCTGGGGTTGGAACCCCCTTTTTTTTGGCCGATCAATGCATTTGAATGTAGTTGGAACCCCCCTTTATCCTGGGTTGGGAACCCCCCCCCCCCTTTTTAAAATGGCTGGATCAGCCCCTGTTGCCCCAACTCCTTTGTGAAAGTTTTAACCGGTGCATGTACCTAAATGTGATAAAACAAATCATGTCTTTTTTAGGACTTCTGATCCAACTATGTCGTAAGGCATGTGTGTGATATGTGGTTATGGCCGATGGATGTTCATGAACTTGATGAAGGCCCTGTAGTACAAAGTATATCACTGGATTGAGCTCGTTGTCTAGGTGTATTATTAAAAGGGCTTTGCTTTGAGCTTAGTTCATTGTTATGCGATTCTTTTTTTTTTTTAGAAATAAAAATTTGACAGAAAACTCACAAGGAGTTGTCTAATTAGTATCCATTTTTTGAACAATGTAAGAAGTAAAATGGAGATAAAAGCATTTTAGATGAATTTGAACCAAACATTTTTTGTCCATTAGCCATATTTAAAAAAAAAGCACAAATTTAGCAAACAATGGTACTCGTGCTACTACAAATATGATGCCATGTTGTTTGGTTACATTTTTTTTTTTATACATCGTACTGCATACTGACTACTTAGTCCTGGGTGTTAATGGTCATTCAGTATGTAAAAATAACACCTCATAAGGGCTATCAGGCCTAATTGATTTCTAAAACTATATTTCATTGTTCAACATTTATCATTCATTCGTTTATTTCTTAATTTGTGTGAATTGACAGTACATATTACTAATTACTACACGTTCATACCACAACAAAACTGCCTTTATGTACTGCTATCACTTATAATTGTATCCATAAAACAACAAAACAAAATTAAAAAATACAAAATTTTGCACTATCTTTTTCATTTAAATACTATAACTTTTTGGATATTTATACATATTAAGTAGATATATTCACTTGACATTTTATCAGAACACTTCTGAAGCAGCTATGAATCTTTAATGGTTCTTTTGTTGATTCTCATTTTCATACTGGTCTAAACTTTTTTTTGCTTTGAACATGCTTGGGAGGAGATATTTTTGATGAATTAATAAAAAGTAACATAGAAGTTTACTTTCTATCTCTTCTAGCCTGACGCATCAGTCCGGGCAATTTCAATATTTATAACCATTATAGATATCCTCCAATCTGAGAAACAATTTCGACATTTAAACAAATAGTTTTACTAATAAAACTGACGATCCACCACAAAGTAACATAAATAAAACCATACAAAAAGTAAATAAATACATGTTCTCAGATACCATCTCCCATACAAAAAAAATCACATCATGAACAACATATTGTGTCATTATCATTTGGTATTCAATGCAATTAGTGTCTCCTCCGTGACAGTCTTGAACATAAAAAAATGAATATTAAATAACCAACACTCATAATATATGCCCAGGGTGGCTGTCATTGTGCAACACAGTTAATAATATTGAACCCTAAGGGGAAAAAACATAGAACTCTGTTTTTACATAAAACTACGTCAAACATCCAAAAAATACTATCCACACCGATCTGTGTTCTGACTTGTTTATGCATTAAATTAAATAACTGAACGATATAATGATACTTTTAAATAGACTGACCTATTTCAAGTACAGCGAAAACCAGATTTTGTTCAAGGTTTTTAAAGTGTGTTTGCATTGTGTTTTAACATTATAGATAATTACTCAAACACAAGTACTGGTTAACCATACAAATCTATAGAAGTGGTGTACTACTTGAAAGAATAAAGATATCTGACGAACTTGCAATCAAATTTTGGAAAAGCTACTATTGCCGAACTAGTACAAGATTTCCCGCCGAAAATCCATAGCCTTTATTTTCATTGCAAATTGATGATTTGATGATTTTATTTTTCTCGAATATGTTATTCTATAACAGACACACATTTCAATATATCAGTTTGAAAATGTGTAAGTTGTATAAAGCAGCAATTGCCATTTTCATAACGGAAGCTTATTATCAATTTATTTGCCGAACTAAGTAAAAACTATGTATATGTTATATGTTGCTATAAATAGTTCACACAAATAATTTTCCACGAATTATTTCTACTTAATATGAAAGATAAGATACCTGAAGTAATCAATAACCACTGCTTTTGTTACGGCCTTTAAAAATTCAAAAGAAATAAAGTCTAATATGAATCGATTTGGTTAACTGTTGAATATCTGCAATAGTATTGTTACAATTAGTACACTCATTTGTTGTCATTCAACTTTTATATATTATAGTTCATTCCAAAACGTAATTGATAATTACAACCCAGTGTTGTATCATTTTGTTATTTGTCGGGGTCGGATATTTATATTCTCTATTTTCATCTGCCTTATATGGTTTTTTTTATGATTTTTTCTCAAGTTATATTGTAGAGTCGTTAGTCATTACTGCTAAACGCATAATGGAGAAGGTTTTGTTTTTAGTCGTAACTATAAATGTAGGATTGCCTGTCTCACGGTTATGTTTTGTTATAGATAATAGCATTCATATATCGACCGTTGCAACCTTTTATCTTTAAAAGCTGGTTCATGTTATAGTACTACTCATTAAACAGATAACATTATGCTAAAATATTTATGAATTAATAGCATTATATTATGTAGAAAATTAAAAAATATAACGGGAATTTCTCGCTACATTAAAGACCTGTTGGACACCTTCTGCTGTTGTCTGTTCTATGGTCGGGTCGTTGTCTCTTTGACACATTCCCCATTTCCATTCTCAATTTTATATAATTCTTGTCTGATTTGCATATTAGGAAATACGTAAATATGATAGGTCGAGAGGACTTCCGGTAGTTGTTCTTGACGTTGTATATTTTTTATAGACGACGTTGACCGAATTGTTTTTCATAACCAATGTAAATAAGATGGCGGTCTTTTTAAAACAATACGGATCGACGTAATTTTCACTGCGCGTTAATTGTAAAATTTAATAATTTTTTTTTTAGAAAGCAAATTTCATGGAGTACACATTTTTGCATTAACGGACAAATATAGTCATGCGCCAGGCTTATTCAGTGAGTCTAATATATACAATTTATGTGTGATAGAGGTTATGAGTTTGGAAAAATAAATTCCTTATCTCCAATTTTAAAGAATTATAAGGTTAAACGGCTTTTTAAAGGAATTTATTGGTGTATAAACTGGACCAAGTCACTCCTCGGACTTTTATTTGTAAGGAGTGAATTGGTCGAATTTTTACACCAATAATTCCTTTAAAAGGGTGTTCAATCCTATACTGACATTGTGCTTAAATATTTATGAGTCAATAGCATTATATTATGTAGAAATAGTTATCAAAGGTACTAGGTTTATAATTTAGTACGCCAGACGCCCGTTTCGTCTACATAAGACTCATCAGTGACGCTCATATAAAAATATTTATAAAGTCAAACAAGTACAAAAGTGAGAGCAATGAGAATCCAAAATTCCATAAAGTTGTGCCAAATACGGCTAAGGTTATATATGCCTTGGACAAGAAAATCCTTAGTTTTTCGAAAAATTTAAACTTTTGTAAAGAGAAAATTTATAAAAATGACCACATTATTGATATTCATGTCAACACTTCTACTGGGCTGGTGATAACCTCGGGGACAAAACGTCCATCAGCAGTGTTATCGATCCCCGATAGCTATGATAATGTAAGCTGCAGTGTAGCCTTAATAATTTAAACATTTGAAAGACCTACTGACCTTTTGTATGCATTGTATTTGGAAAAGTTAGATAAGATAAAGTTCATTTATAGAAAAATATAGCGTAACCCTATATTAAGAAAAAAAATGGATTGAAACCTGCGAGCCCCCTTAATTTAACAAAAATAGTTCACTGTGCAGCCTTTGACAATGAGCAAACGCTATACCGGACAGTGGTTTTAATAACAGCACAACATTTGAACAAATTGTAAAAAAAATTTGCAATGGGCTTACATTTAACTCAAAAGACTGCAACAAGGAACCAAACAATAACCAGTAATATGTAAATCATAGACACAAAGCACTGAAATAAGAGTACTAACAATAGATATTTAAATGAAAGTTTATTAAAATGTTCATAAACATGATAAAATAGCCATTTTATTGCTGTATTTCTCTTCACTGATAATTTTTGAGTTTTGTGTATTTGTAGGTCAGACATCTAAGTTTTCATGATCATCATTCAACAGATGAATACTGAACAGAAAACTTGGAAGATGATATTTTTCTCAATAGTGCGACTTTTTTTTATTAATTTGAAATGGAACGTTTTTTTCCTACATTTAATAGAAAAAAGGAAATTTCAACATAATGACTATAAACAAAAAGGAGTCATATCATCACGATCATAGATGCTCAAGAACTTGATCATGTAAATGCAACAATGTAATTATCAATTGAAAGAAGGAACGAATGAAAAAAATATTAGTATGTTGTTGTCCAAATAACCTGCTTTGTCTTCTCATTTGAATCGCTCCATCCAATACAGATGTACGGAGGAAGATCTTTGAAGAACAGATTGAAAAATGTTTTGTCTAAGAATTGCGGGAATATTCTAGTGGATGAAATAATTTATTGACTTGACTCTTATATAGTGGACTGAATAATTGTACATTGCTCTGGCATAAATAGAGCAAAATCCTGCATTCTCGCAATCTCCTGGCACCTAATTTAATCTTTCAAATGACCATTTTTTATGTATGAAATTAAAGAAAGAAAAAAAAAACTCAAAGAAATTTCATTTTTTTTTTAATGTTAGTTTTTTTTATTTTCATTACCTTATGCTTAAAATTCATTTACTTTTAAAGGAGTTTTATTTAAATAATCATCCGGTTTGTTAGAAATCTTGATCGATTTATTTTTGCATAACTACGTGCATTTGTAAACAAATGACCCCCTTTTCTCTCTAAAGACTGTTACGCGTATTTAAATCAATCAATTATTTCTCAAACATTGACAGAAAATTGATATATCCTCTGATTTTCTCTTTTTTTTTTTGTAAACTGTTCAATATGTCGGATACATAAATCATTTGGAAATGTTATTTATTTGAGGTCGAGTCGACAATATTCTACTTTCGTTTTTGACCTTGATTATCTGAACACCACGTGGGCTTTGAAAAATGATACTGTTTTCCAGATTCTGAAGAATATGATCTACTACACTTTCTTTTATTTGACTAATATTATTCCATAACATAAGATTGTCATCCTATCTGATTGTCTTCACGTTTAAAAGCCAAAAAAGCCAACGAGTTAATGACCATCGGAGCGTCCCTATTGTTATCGTTCAATGACCACCGGAACGTCTCTCTTGTTATCTTTGAAAAGAAACGATGCATTTTGACTTTAAATAGACAACCAATCAGTGACCTGAATTCATGTAAACTATATTTAACCCAAGGTAAACACTGACTTTTCATCCTTGTTTATCGTGACCGCGACTTCGCGACAATATACGTCTCTCGGCTGCCTGTAAACATTTTAAAAAGATATTTTTTTCTTTTTGAATTTATATTTTTGTCAGTGAAGTAGCCGGCACTTGAAGTCACCGTAAGCGGCGGATTTCCGCCGGCTACCGGCTTCAATGGAAAGCCCTGACTGTGAAGCAGCGAAAAAGAAAACTAAAACTTTAACACAAAAAGTGTTTAAATTATAAATTTGCAAATATAAGCATAATATTATGTACACCACAAAGGTATATAATTCAAATTGTTTGCATATTCATGTATTGCAATGAAACTATAACAAAGAAAACCTTACCTCATGAAAAGAGTAAACTATTCAGTCAGAATGTGAAATATTTTTTTCAGTTCTATTTTTCATTATAAAATAAACAAGACAAAGATTTCAAAACAATATTTTTTCATTTATTTAAACATGTCATCATTTTGTTTCAGTGAAAAAACTTTACTCTTTGACCTTAAATTTTATTATACATTCCAAAATCAGAATTATAATCTTTATTGTCATATTAACAAATGAAAAATATGTTTGTGACAAAATGAAAAAAAAATTATATATATATATCATTGATGGCGATCCGATGGATACATCTGTTGTAGAGTTGTCACTGACTCAGACGTACTTATAAATATAATTATTTTCTGTGACTGTATATTACATTAATTTGTAGGATCCTTTACTATAGATAATTTAGCTGATCTGTAACAATAACATCTTCATGCCTTATATATCATGTACTGTAGTACGCCGCTAGATTAAAACTGACGAGGAAAGGTAACATACGACCAGCGAAAGCTCTTTTTTTGAGAGCCCAGGTGGTCGTGTGGTCTAGCGAGACGGCTGCAGTGCAGGCGATTTGGTGTCACGATATCACAGTAGCATGGGTTCGAATCCCGGCGAGGGAAGAACCAAAAATTTGCGAAAGCAAATTTACAGTTCTAACATTGTTGGGTTGATGTTTAGACGAGTTGTATATATATATATATAAAACATAAAAAAACTTGTACATTTTAAAACTTTTTACTACCAAACAGCATTCATTGCAACATACACATACTGTATATTTATATCTATATATTTATAATTTGAATCCCATAGGATTTTATTTTGTCAATCCCATGTTTTTATAAATCAAATAACAAAATAAATAATAACAGTAGAAAACCAATGAAATTATTGAATCCCATGTAATTCTGCACATTTTGGTTCTATACATAACATTGTAGCTCTTATTTGAGGCGGCGGCGAATTTCCAAATGAGCGTTTTGCAAATTAAAAGTGTCCAGTGTTTATAGATGTTTTGTAACTTGTCGATTCGTAAATTGTTCATTTTTTTTATTGATGATTTGTAACTTGTCGATTCGTTAAATGTTAATGTGTGAAATGTCATCGTTGTATTATGCTAACGCTCATTAGAGATGTCCAATAAAATGACATACGTACCTAACTCGACGTACGCACGTAACGGGACCGGTTATTGCTAACCAATTAATTTTGTTAAATGCGTTTCTCAAGTTTTAACTAAGTATTCCTAAACTATGAAACCCATTCATAATAAATTTTATCAATATCAAATATTTCTAAGATGATGAAAAACGAAAGAAATCATGATTTTTATATATCACGTGATTATTAAGAATCCCGCCTAAACTTCACTGTCATAAGACCACGTATATATACGTATCTTTACCTATCATACGATTCATTTTAGTTGTCTTTCATGGTTTTGACAATGAGTTTGATTTTCAGATATACTTTGTAAAATTTAATGAACCTTTTATTATTTGATATTTGTATTGATTTTGTTTGTCGTTTTCAGATAGATTCTTCTTTTCGATTTTTAATGTTTTATAATATTGAATTTCCGTGGGTATTAATTTACATAGATTTTGTCGTAATTTCAGAAAAAAAAATGAACTCAAAATGTTAATCAGAACGTTTCTCTGTTAAAGTTGATAACTGGGATTCATTATACTTTATTAAGTATCATTTAAAAAAAAAAAAAAACATTTTATATTCATTATTATATACTTGTATATGGGATTGACTGGTAGCAGGATAGCCTCGAATACAAATTCAATTATTTTGTTGGACCCCCTGATCGAATGACTTTAAGACTGTATTTTTCGGCTTCTTCACCAATCATGATGCATTCACGAGCAAGAGCAGGTATTGGTTTACTCGTAGAAAGACAAGTGTTTCTTTATAGTGGTTACGCTCTCTTGTTACCTAGCATATGAAAATGCGACTCTTAATTGTCGGGCATGTTTAAAAAGGTATATGTATTAATCATTATAATTAATTTTCATCATCCTCAGTATATATGTAATATTTGTCGCTGGATATAAGACATACATCAGTATCATCATCATCATCATAAGTACTATAGCTTGAGGCCTAATCTTCGTCGTCAGTACATGTATTATATATAGCTTGAGGCTTCTTCGTCGTAAGTATAACGTGAGGCTTAATTCTTATCTGATATTTTAGCCAGTTTATGTCGAGAACTTATTTTACGCAAGCATCTCTATGATACATAGTTTTTATAAATATCCAAGTTAAAGCCAATGGAGATCATAGAAGTATGTTTATCAAACGATCATGTCACTATTAAAACAGATAGAAAGGGATTGACTCGTGAGACTGAAACGAAGCATAAAAACAGCTAGCCATTTCTTATTTTGTTACGGATGTGACTGTCCCACGTCAGAAGCTTTTATTTCAGTGCTTATCGTTTGTTGTTGTGTTTTCGTTGATTTTTTTTAACATTAATTTGACTGTTAGTTTTAGTTGTTTTACATTTGTCATTTTGGAGCCTCTTATAGCTGACTACATTGTTGAAAGCCCTTCGTTGGACTAAAGTTGTTAAAATTTCTGTGTCATTTTAGTCTCTTGTAAAGAGTTGTCTCATTGACAATCATGCTACACCTTGTTTTTTGTACATATCACAAATTAAGAATAAAAAAATCATAGATAGTCTAGAAAAGCGAGACCTTTTGTCATGTCAAAAGTACAGAGTATCTGTAGGACCATTAGTGGTCATAACTGTATAGATTTTATGTAGTGCCCATGTGTCCATTAGATTACATGTAAGTATCACATTTCTGTGTTCAGTGAGCTACAAAATCACGGGAAAAAAATCCAATTCAGCTGCAGTATGTATTCTTAAACTTTTAAATCACATGCGAGATGCCTAATGTTCAGACATTGTTGTTTTTAAAAATTATTTATCAAAGTCAAACGACAATCATTTATAAGTTTTTTTTTCGTGCAATACAGTTTGGGTTATGGCCGGATCCAAGATATCTGAAAGAGGGTGTAGTTTTCGATAATTGAATTTATACTGACGAGCGGAGCGATGCAAAAAACAATTATACGCTAAAAATGATATTGTGGAAAACATGAGATTTTAAAACTTATTTAGACATCGAAAAGGGGAGTACGCCATCTACCCCTGTATCCTCGGATGCAAGTTTAGGTATACTTAAACAAAAACCTTGCCCCATAATTTGGTATAGGTAAAGACGAAAAAGTACTTTTGAAAAATATATCATTGATATGAATTTCTGCCCACATCAAATTATCTTCAATTAAATTATAGAAAAATACTATTTTGTTTTAAAAGTCGAGTACACCTTTTACATTCGGGTGTGTTGGAATCTACTTTCAACGTTTAATCTTTTTTGAACAATAAAAATGCAACCTTCTCGCTTCGGAATTCGTTATTTTAATATTTTTATGCTAAATTTCGTCTTGGTAGTTTTTGAAATTCATAATTTGAGAAGAACTAAAATATGGGTCAAGTGAAATGACAAGAAATAATGGGTGTGTTTGATTACAAGTTGCTAATTTAATTGTTCCATTATATTATTTGTGTCAATAAAATCATTCAAAGTTTAATGACAAAATACTTAAAGAGTAAAAAAATTAGTTGGGGTTGAGTTTTACTGAAGGTATATTCCAGCAAACAATGCGTGTTCAAAGAGCAAAATATGCATGCATTGTATGCTCCCCTCCTTCGTGCTTCAATGCAGTAGGACGAAATACGTTGAGTTAGGCCGGTTATGTCGAGTAAAGTCATTTTATTGGAAATCTCTATTATGACGACAAATAGCGCTCTGTTTCTTAATCGGTGTATAAGCCTCCTGTAATTATATATAAGTAGGAGCATCGCCAAATGGAATATATACCAAAGTAATTTAAATCACATATATACAGCACATACATATAAAAGAAAACAACTAGATATTAAATGCATTGTTTGTTTTATATGCCCTGTTACATGTACATTTAACAGGGACTCGGCTTTATATAGGGGTGACCTCGAATAAACATGTTTGTTTACTGTACTGGTCACCAAACCTTGGATGGAGGTGTGTCACTTCCTGTATTAAGGTTTATACAGATGTGTCGCTGGAACGGGCTTCTTGATCAACTTTGCAGATGTATTACTGTCACTTGGCAGGAAACTTCTACTTAATATTTAACCGTGTCAAAAAATACTAAATGCATGAAATATATGACCACTGATGACGGTGCTGGAAAATTTATACTTAAATATTGTCCTTGGCCGCAAATTTTTGACTAAAATCATAATTTATATATAATGGGAGAAATGGTTTGACACCGATTATTCCTTAATATTATAATCTCAATATGAAAATTTCAGAAAAGAATGTAATTATCTAATGATATATTTTAATACAAGAAGCAAATGGACGAACAATCTTTATCTATTTGGCTCATGAAGATAAAAAATGTTTTATTATATCATATTTGTACTTTAAAGCTGTATTGAATATGCACTTTTTTGCAACAAAATCTAAAAGAACCAGAAAACTAAACGAGGACCTAAAATGAACTACCAATATTTCCAACGTAGCCAAGAATGCAAAATTAGCATTTGGATTCCTGATAAGAAATTTGAGATATTGTTCATCGGAATACAAGAAAACCTCATACATTTCAATGGTCAGGTCAATAATTGGATACCATATGGTCAATAGTATGCATGGGACCAGTACAGATCTACAAACACCAATAAGCTTGAAAGAATACAGCGATATCCTGCGATATTGATAACAGGAGACTACAAATCCGGATAAGTTGGTTGCGTCTCAAACACGCTCACCAAACTGAAACTACAACACATACAGACAAGATGCTCAAGCCAGAAGCTAATATTTCTGTACGAGGTGGTCGAGGGCTGGTTTTTCTGAGCTATATAACCAGACATTTAAAAGAAAAGCTAGTCCAAAAAGAACACTGAATCGCTTCCAAGGGCCCGATTTAACAACTATCAGTCAAGAGATGTGGTAAAAAAACATGCAGATAAAAAACTACACAAAGAATTTTGAGATCTCAACGAGCAAAATACCACAATATTCTATCTAATATTTCGTAAAAACAGTATTCGAATGGTACCCCCTTGAAGAAACTGTAGTTCGCACACCGAGCGTTGACAGCCGTTCAGAAAATGCTCTCGTGGATCGTCAATACCTCGACGGCGCTCTCTCTATAGCGTTGTATTAAAGCCGGTATTTGTATCCACAGCGTTTTCCTACAGATACAGATACAGATACAGAATGATCATGGTACTAGGTCAAAATATATTAGGTGTCCCCTTTGGATATTGTGATAATGACCATGATCGTAAAACTATGAAACTGTTTATTTTTTACTACACGCGTCACTTACATAAAATTGAGAATGAAATGGAGAATGTATCATAGAGACAACAACCCGACCATTGAGCAGACAACAGCCGAAGGCCAGCAATTGATCTTCAATGCAGCGAGAAACTCTCGTACCCGGAGGAGTCCTTCAGCTGGCCCCTAAACAAATATGTATACTAGATAATGGACGTCTCACTAAACTTCGATTTATACACAAGAAACTAAAATTAAAAATCATACAAGACTTACAAATGCCAGTGGCTCATGACTTGGGACAGGCGCAAAAATGCGGCTTGGATAAAAAAAATAATTTAAGATCTCACCACCCCCACCCCCACCCCCTAATACTCCAACTTAAGTGACGCCCTATTCCTTTGACTTGTCAGAGAAAAGATCTTGTAATCTCGCCATTTGCATGACAGAGACAATTATCTCCAATATGCTTACACTGATTTCATTTCTCCATGAAAAAATTTGCATATCATTTGGGGTTTGGCCCAGGGGAATGTATCATGTCATTTGTAGAGTAAAATGGTAGTCTGCCAGGCGGAATACAACGTAGTTTGTCAATTGGATATATTAGGATTATATTGTTACGAATTCATTGCAAATGATTTTTTTTAATTTTATGTGACATGCAAATTATTTTTTTAGCTTTATTGATTAACAACATGAACTAAGGGTGATCTCGGGTGCTCCAGAAGGGTAAACAGATTTTGCTCCACATGTTGCACCTGTCGTGTTGCTTAATATATTATAAATCTGGTAAATAGTTTTATTCGGTAAGTCACATTCATGAAAAGGGAGGGGGTATTGCAGTTACGTCATAAGGAACATATCCGATATTATCTGTGAAACAGTTATTCTATAACGGTCAACCAACTCATTTGGAACTCTTGGTTTAATAGTTTCATTGAGAGAAGCAACCCTCTATCAAGGAAATCATGATAGAAAACTGTATCTCAATATAAACATGTTGGGCTCTTTTACAGCCAAATGGTCAGTGGTTTTCTCTTTTCGAAGGTGGTATGCATATGGTTGTCTAAAATTTCTTACTTTTTTTTTGAATTTAGGGGAATAGTTATTATTTATATAAACAAATCCCATGGCCACATCGATATAATACATTTACAAGTAACAACAATCAGACATCAACGCAACGCCAATTTTGATATAGTTGAAGGGCATCTAGAGGTCAATATACTGTCTCGAACAATAGACAAAATAAGAAAAAGCTAGCGAATTATGCAGAAGAAGTATTATTTTATACATGTATTTGCAAGATTTAAAAGATATGGTTTAAAAAAATGAGTTTTAGGTTCCACCTTCCACTTTAGAAAACTGGGATTTCATTGCGACTATTCTATTAGAGGGGTATTTCATTGGTCGTATATTTGGAATCTTAATTTATTGTGAAGTCAGATTTGAACATCGACTTGAAGAATAAGGGTCGAGTAAAGACCGAACATCAATTTTAGTCTTATATGTGTATACATATAGTATTGCATCAGTGGTGATGGTAAATAGACACTTGCAAGTCTCTTAACGTTTTGAAGGTTTCTTCACCTGTAAACTACAATTAGGTAGAGGTATGTTCTTATTTCCTACAGAGGGGTACTCAACCTATATCATCAATTCATGCATAAGCGATTGTTACTTGCTAGATGCTGAAAGATTTTACCAGAGGCATTAAGGTCTGTTTTTAGCCCAAGAAAATGAAATGTTTGATAACTTTTTCAAATTGGCACATAATGTTCAGAAATGCATAGGGTCAAGAAATATAAATGAAAAACATAACAATTGTTATGACATAACAATTGTTATGTTATGACGTCGCAATGACGTCATGCTATGTACAGGGTTGAGTTCAATAGCGTAGCATCTACGTAGCGGCTACGTAGCTGCTATCAATATCTATGTATTAGATAATCTATAGCTACACGTTCAATAGTCAAAATCTACGTAGCAATACGTAGCTGCCACGATATTGAACGCAACCCTGTTTTAACTAAAACGATGAAAAAACAGAATTTATGCAGTTTTCTATCTTTATTTCGGATGTGGAAACATCGTGCGCAGCCAAGAAACAACAAAATAATTTAACAGAAGCTTTATTATAACTATTGACAAAATCTCACGAAATATAATGTTGTTTCTTAGGTGCGTACATAGTTTTTCAATAAAAAATATACAAAAAAATTCAATGAAAAACAAGGAAAATCCCGATTTTTTTTTCTCCAAAATATGCAAATTAAGTCATGAATTGTTGCCATGGTAACTTTTTCAATGTCATAGTTTTTTTGTTTTTCTGAATACCTTGTACTTTAGTCAAGTTTTCAGTATTGTATGATAACTTTTAAATTTGCAGTAATTTTGGGGTCAGATAAGGACCTTATTGCCCAGTGCCGGATCCAGAGGGGGGGGGGGGGGTTCCGGGGGTTGGAACCCCCCTTTTTTTTGGCCGATCAATGCATTTGAATGGGGACATATAGTTGGAACCTCCCCTTTATCCTGGGTTAGGAACCCCCCCCCCTTTTTAAAATGGCTGGATCAGCCCCTGTTGCCCCAACTCCTTTGTGAAAGTTTTAACCGGTGCATGTACCTAAATATGATAAAACAAATCATGTCTTTTTTAGGACTTCTGATCCAACTATGTCGTAAGGCATGTGTGTGATATGTGGTTATGGCCGATGGATGTTCATGAACTTGTTGAAGGCCCTGTAGTACAAAGTATATCACTGGATTGAGCTCGTTGTCTAGGTGTATTATTAAAAGGGCTTTGCTTTGAGCTTAGTTCATTGTTATGCGATTCTTTTTTTTTTTTTTTTGAAATAAAAATTTGACAGAAAACTCACAAGGAGTTGTCTAATTAGTATCCATTTTTTGAACAATGTAAGAAGTAAAATGGAGATAAAAGCATTTTAGATGAATTTGAACCAAACATTTTTTGTCCATTAGCCATATTTAAAAAAAAAGCACAAATTTAGCAAACAATGGTACTCGTGCTACTACAAATATGATGCCATGTTGTTTGGTTACATTTTTTTTATACATCGTACTGCTACTGACTACTTAGTCCTGGGTGTTAATGGTCATTCAGTATGTAAAAATAACACCTCATAAGGGCTATCAGGCCTAATTGATTTCTAAAACTATATTTCATTGTTCAACATTTATCATTCATTCGTTTATTTCTTAATTTGTGTAAATTGACAGTACATATTACTAATTACTACACGTTCATACCACAACAAAACTGCCTTTATGTACTGCTATCACTTATAATTGTATCCATAAAACAACAAAACAAAATTAAAAAATACAAATTTTTGCACTATCTTTTTCATTTAAATACTATAACTTTTTGGATATTTATACATATTAAGTAGATATATTCACTTGACATTTTATCAGATGACTTCAGAAGCAGCTATGAATCTTTAATGGTTCTTTTGTTGATTCTCATTTTCATACTGGTCTAAACTTTTTTTTTTGCTTTGAACATGCTTGGGAGGAGATATTTTTGATGAATTAATAAAAAGTAACATAGAAGTTTACTTTCTATCTCATCTAGCCTGACGCATCAGTCCGGGCAATTTCAATATTTATAACCATTAGATATCCTCCAATCTGAGAAACAATTTCGACATTTAAACAAATAGTTTTACTAATAAAACTGCCGATCCACCACAAAGTAACATAAATAAAACCATACAAAAAGTAAATAAATACATGTTCTCAGATACCATCTCCCATACAAAAAAAATCACAGCATGAACAACATATTGTGTCATTATCATTTGGTATTCAATGCAATTAGTGTCTCCTCCGTGACAGTCTTGAACATAAAAAATGAATATTAAATAACCAACACTCATAATATATGCCCAGGGTGGCTGTCATTGTGCAACACAGTTAATAATATTGAACCCTAAGGGGAAAAAACATAGAACTCTGTTTTTACATAAAACTACGTCAAACATTCAAAAAATACTATCCACACCGATCTGTGCTCTGACTTGTTTATGCATTAAATTAAATAACTGAACGATATAATGATACTTTTAAATAGACTGACCTATTTCAAGTACAGCGAAAACCAGATTTTGTTCAAGGTTTTTAAAGTGTGTGTGTATTGTGTTTTAACATTATAGATAATTACTCAAACACAAGTACTGGTTAACCATACAAATCTATAGAAGTGGTGTACTACTTAAAAGAATAAAGATATCTGACGAACTTGCAATCAAATTTTGGAAAAGCTATTATTGCCGAACTAGTACAAGATTTCCCGCCGAAAATCCATAGTCTTTATTTTCATTGCAAATTGATGATCTGATGATTTTATTTTTCTCGAATATGTTATTCTATAACAGACACACATTTCAATATATCAGTTTGAAAATGTGTTAGTTGTATAAAGCAGCAATTGCCATTTTCATAACGGAAGCTTATTATCAATTTATTTGCCGAACTAAGTAAAAACTATGTATATGTTATATGTTGCTATAAATAGTTCACACAAATAATTTTCCACGAATTTCTACTTAATATGAAAGATAAGATACCTGAAGTAATCAATAACCACTGCTTTTGTTACGGCCTTTAAAAATTCAAAAGAAATAAAGTCTAATATGAATCGATTTGGTTAACTGTTGAATATCTGCAATAGTATTGTTACAATTAGTACACTCATTTGTTGTCATTCAACTTTTATATATTACTAGAACACACCCGCGAAATCGCGGGCATTCAGAGCGCATTTGAGAGGATGTTAAGTGTTGTAGTCAGAATTTTGTAAAAGATTTATAATGACTTTAGAATTTCAGGAAAAGTATCAAAAGTCATAGGTACTTGGGGACAGGAAAATGTTTTTTTATTAACCCTCCTCCAAATGATATCAGACAGAAAATACACTTTATTCGTAGTATATGTATTTGTTTCAAAGTAAAAAGAAAAACGCAAACCGGAGGTCTAATCTGACTTAAATTTCGTCCAACGACGGATATAAGACAGAAAATACACTGTATTCGTAGTATTAATGTATGTTCAAAGTATACAGAAAAACGCAAACCGGAAGTCTAATCTGACTTAAAATTTCGCCCAATGACGGAAACATATCCGGACGTTTTTTTTCTCGTTTTTCACCCAAAATAACTCAATCTGAATAATCATATGAATGGATGACAAATGCGATTATGCACTGAACCAATAGGACACAGAGGCATGATGATTAATTTATTGTGGAAAGAAGAGAAGCGACACCCAAAATGAGGTCTTCTCGTTTAATAGTATAGATAGTTCATTCCAAAACGTAATTGATAATTATAACCCAGTGTTGTATCATTTTGTTATTTGTCGGGGTCGGATATTTATATTCTCTATTTTCATTTGCCTCAGTGTATATAAAGTGCGAATCCAGCTAGTTCATTTTTACTGTTATATGCGGGTATGTCTATTGTAGAATAAAGGATCATGGGAAAACTGTATTTGTTTACGTTTTGAAAATATCAAGTTAAAGGATTTTAAGTTAAGTTTTAACATATTTTCATTGTGATATGTCTTTATAATATACAAACATAGCATTAAACTTCAAATAAGTGTTATACAAGCATCATAATATAGCATATCGATTATTGAAAGCGATCCATTTTAACTATAGATGCGATGAATTATCACTGTTAGTGCAGTCATTATTAATGTAGAATTTTCAAAGATGCGAGGAATTTTTATTGTAGAATTATGTGATAAATGCACTTGCAACAAATGAAAAAAAAACTTAGTTGATGACTTTAGGATTTATGATACATGTATTTTCCAATTGAAATACAAACTCCTCATTCATTCTTCATCAAATATATAGCTTTTCAAACTTGTAACAAAAGCGATTCTCAAAATGTCATATTGTATTCTTCAGATTACGTTTATCCTTGATTTTAACTTATATAGTGAATCACTGGAGCGTGACAGCAGCGGGCCCTCTTAAGCAGTCAGTGGGCCTCTACTTATGAAAAATTCTAGATCCGCGAATGGATACTACCACAGAGGTAAAACCATGCACATTTGGGTTATTGTACACGAAATGCATGCTACAATTCATATTTGTTGATTTTAGACCCTTTGGAACTCTATGTGGGCTATTTCAGCAACTAGGCAAAAAATCCCCAAACTTGATACAAGGTCAGATTCAGCATGTCAACGAATTCCAAATATCTATATTAAAGGACTTTTGTCTATAAATTTGGACCCCACAAAATTGAAAAAGGGACCAAAAATATGAAAAAATGCATGCATCGGATACTTTTGTTATTGAAGGCATGACTGTAACAATGGGATGAATATACAAAAATATCTTTTTCTGGGGTCTCATTGGGGGGTTCTTATCCCGGATCCCGCTTACTGTTTTGGCAGATTCCCGTACTCCGCTTATTGTTTTGTCAGATTCCCGTATCCCGCTTATACTATGCAGTTCTAATTTTTTGTAATTATCCGTGTCCCGCTAGACTTCATTTCCCGTTTTTCTCTACACAATCATTTGACTTTTACCTGTCACGCTTGCAAAAAATCGGCAATCCGGCGTGACGCTTATACCCAAATGCGACCCACTATTTTACTCTATTTTGACTCATATAAAGCCCATTATAAATATATTAAAAAAGTAGCGTAGATTTTTTCATCCCTTTTTATCCCGTCTCGTTTCGTTTTTGAGCCATATAGATGTCGTATGTGACAATGAGACAACTCTCCATCCGAGTCACAATTTATAAAAGTAGACCATTATACGTCAAAATACGGTCTTCAACATGGAGTCTTGGTTCACACCAAACAGCAAGTTATAAAGGGCTCCAGTGTAAAACCTTTTAAACGGGAAAACAAATCTGCAATCTATATCAAGATATACGTAATTAGTGGTGAAGTGTCATGGAAATGGATAAAAAAAAAATAAGGATAAAGATCTCTATACGCTTTATAAGAAACTAAATGGAATACATTTGAAATAAATGTTATTTCTATTGAATTTAGTAGAGTGTTTTAAAACCAAACTTTTATCCGTAAGTTAAATTTTATCAAATCTTTCTCTTACTTTATCTATTATTTGAGCAAGTCGGCTAAATTAAGGCTTTACAGCTAATTCCTAATGCATGTAGAGCAAAACTTTGGATGGCTTGCTTGCTTTGTTTGTATAATTGTTTATACAAACTTTGTAAATAAGATTGACATTTTTAAACAATATGAATAGGCATAGTTTAACCTGTATTTTTAATATTTGAATTAAATTGGGTATTATCACAATGATTATCCAATAAAAAAAGCAAGCAAATCAACTAAAATCTTGCTCTACATGCTTAAAGAAATGAGCTGTAATAAAAAAAAAATAATAATTATACAGTGAAAATGCACCGCATATACAATACTAATGATTCGCTCCACAGTTAAAATGAAAGAATAGTATCATTATTCGACAGTAAACATGACTAGCATTACGAAATCATCATAGTGGAATTTAGTTAAATATGAAGAAACTGAATGACAAAACATATTCTACGTTATACAACTTTAATAATTGTATTAAAATGAATATTTTTTTACTGCAACAACATCTCACCTGTTAGTTATAAAGCACCTGCACGATCTGTTCGTGAAATGTCCTAAAAATTCACCTATTTTGGTATATATTTCACAGTTGGATGGCTTTAGGCGCGATAAATCCCGCTCGCATCTCTTACTTTGTTTTATTAGTATTATGTATTTCTGAACATATACATTTTAACTATTTTTCTTCATTTTCTTCAAAAATTAAAAAAAGTTCGTCTGTTTATTTATCATTCTACATTAGACATTTATACCGGGCTGAAGTACGTTCACTATTCACTATTCACTTTTCACTATTCAAAATTCATGAATAGTGAATTGTGTTTTGTGCACTATTCACTATTCAAGTTTATTATTGAATAACTTTAATATCTTCTTGTATGTCCTGGATATATAAAAAAAAGATGTCGTATGATTGCCAATGAGACAAAACTTCACAAGAGACTAAATTACACAGCAATTGACAGCTACAGGTCATTGTACAGCCTTCAACTATAAGAAAAGCTCATACACCATAGTTAGTCACCGAATAAGAACGGCCTTATTAATGTACAAAAAATTCACGAAAAACAATAAAGTATTTAACACAGCAAAAAAACGACAACCACTTGATTACACACTCCTTACTTGGGACAGGTACATACATGTATACAGAATGTGGCGGGGGTTAAATATATTAGCGTGACCCCCCCCCCCCCCCCCTAACCTAGGACAGTGGTGAAACAGTGCAACATAAGAACGACCTTATAAAAATGATTTGTGTAAGGCTAAACTAAACTCATCGAATGAATACAAATAGAAATACATGTAACAAAAAACATAGAGTAATCGTGGACAGATATACTTGTACATCTCAACAACAAAAAGACACTAAGTACAGTTCTGAGAGTACTCGCAGCTACTGATACATGTATAATACATTCTATGCATATCTACAAGCTTACGGTACAATTGTCGCACTTAAGTTGTAACATATATTTCGTAAAGGGGGAAAAAGGGGGGGGGTGGTCCACTTTTATTCATCAAGCATTAATCTTATCATTCGTTTCCCCCATCACTACTCTATCGGATTGTTCTCACCAAATGAAAACCACCGGGGAGGGCAAACTAATTATAATGTCTCAAAGTGCCAATAATTCTTTTCTAAATCTCATTATCCAATTTAATATAAATACTCTAATCTCATTTTTTCACATTTATGCATAAAACATGGAAAATATAAAAACTATAAATATATATATACAGGTAACAAAAGTTTCGTATAAAAAAAGTTTCGTATAAAAAACAAGGAGTATTTTCTCAGAGAAAAATCTAATAGTCGCACTAAAAAAGAGGATACCGTAAACCCTTGAATCATAAAACAAGAAAAAATACTTCCAAAGGACGTTACGATCGAGTTTTGAACCCTCGAATCCCCTAATTTCAGGTATATCCTATATGCCATAAGAAAGCTTATAAAATGAGGAACATAAGCTATTTAATGAATATAGTGCACGGATTTGGTTTAAGGGATATTACGGTGCTCAAAAATAAAAAACGGCCAAAATCAAGAAAAATTAATTCCAAAGGACCGTCACGATCGAGTTTTAAACCCTCGAATCCCCTAATTGCAGGTATATCCTATATACCATAAGAAAGCTTGTAAAATAAGGAACATAAGCTATATAGTGAATATAGTGCACAGATTCGGTTTAAGGGGTATCGAGGCGCCCGAAAATAAAAAACAGTCAAAATCAAGAAAAAATACTTTCAAAGGACGTTGCGATCAAGTTTTGAACCCTCGAATGCCCTAATTGCAGGTATATCCTATATACCATAAGAAAGCTTATATAATAAGGAACACACGCTATATAGTGAATATAGTGCACAGATTCGGTTTAAGGAGTATTGGGGCGCCCGAAAATAACAAACGGTCAAAATCAAGAAAAATTACTTCCAAAGGACGTTGCGATCAAGTTTTGAACCCTCGAATCCCCTATATAATTACAAGTATAACCTATATACCATAAGAAAGCTTATAAAATAAGGAACACAAGCTTCATAGTGAATATAGTGCACAGATTCGGTTTAAGGGGTATCGAGGCGCCCGAAAATAAAAAACAGTCAAAATCAAGAAAAAATACTTCCAAAGGACGGTACGATCGAGTTTTTAACCCTCGAATCACCTCATTACAGCTATATCCTATACACCATAAGAAAGCTTATAAAATAAGGAACACAAGCTTCATAGTGAATATAGTGCACAGATTCGGTTTAAGGGGTATCAAGGCGCCCGAAAATAAAAAAAACAGTCAAAATCAAGAAAAAATACTTCCAAAGGACCTTACGATCGAGTTTTGAACCCTCGAATCCCCTAATTACAGGTATATCCTATATACCATAAGAAAGCTTATAAAATAAGGAACACAAGCTTTATAGTGAATATAGTGCACAGATTCGGTTTAAGGGGTATCAAGGCGCCCGAAAATAAAAAACGGCAAAAATTACTTCCAAAGGACGTTGCGATCAAGTTTTGAACCCTCGAATCCCCTAATTACAAGTATATCCAATATACCATAAGAAAGCTTATACAATAAGGAACACAAGCTTCATAGTGAATATAGTGCACAGATTCGGTTTAAGGGGTATCGAGGCGCCCGAAAATAAAAAACGGCAAAAATTAAGAAAAATTACTTCCAAAGGACGTTGCGATCAAGTTTTGAACCCTCGAATCCCCTAATTGCAGGTATATCCTATATACCATAAGAAAGCTTATATAATAAGGAACACAAGCTATACAGTGAATATAGTGCACAGATTCGGTTTAAGGAGTATTGGGGCGCCCGAAAATAACAAACGGTCAAAATCAAGAAAAAATACTTCCAAAGGACGTTACGATTGAGTTTTGAACCCTTGAATCCCCTAATTACAGGTACATGTATATCCTATATATCCAAAGAAAGGTAATAGAAGGGGGAACAAAACCTATATAGTGAATATAGTGCACAGATCCGATTTAAGGGGTATTGGAGCGCCCGAATGTTAAAAACGGCCGATTTGAAGAAAATATGCTTCCCCCATGACGTTACGATCGAGTTTTGAACCCTTGAATCCCCTAATTCCAGGTATATCCTATATATCCTAAGAAAGGTAATAGAAGGGGGAACAAAACCTATATAGTGAATATAGTGCACAGATCCGATTTAAGGGGTATTGGAGCGCCCGAATGTTAAAAACGGCCGATTTGAAGAAAAAATGCTTCCCCCATGACGTTACGATCGAGTTTTAAACCCTTGAATCCCCTAATTACAGGTATATCCTATATGTCCTAAGAAAGGTAATAGAAGGGGGAACAAAACTTATATAGTGAATATAGTGCACAGATCCGATTTAAGGGGTATTGGAGCGCCCGAATGTTAAAAACGGCCGATTTGAAGAAAAAATGCTTCCCCCATGACGTTACGATCGAGTTTTGAACCCTTGAATCCCCTAATTACAGGTATATCCTATATATCCAAAGAAAGGTAATAGAAGGGGGAACAAAACCTATATAGTGAATATAGTGCACAGATCCGATTTAAGGGGTATTGGAGCGCCCGAATGTTAAAAACGGCCGATTTGAAGAAAAAATGCTTCCCCCATGACGTTACGATCGAGTTTTGAACCCTTGAATCCCCTAATTACATGTATATCCTATATATCCTAAGAAAGGTAATAGAAGGGGGAACAAAACCTATATAGTGAATATAGTGCAAAGATCCGATTTAAGGGGTATTGGAGCGCCCGAATGTTAAAAACGGCCGATTTGAAGAAAAAATGCTTCCCCCATGACGTTACGATCGAGTTTTGAACCCTTGAATCCCCTAATTACAGGTATATCCTATATATCCTAAGAAAGGTATTAGAAGGGGGAACAAAACCTTTATAGTGAATATAGTGCACAGATCCGATTTAAGGGGTATTGGAGCGCCCGAATACCAAAAAAGACCGCATGTACTTTGCATGAGGACTGTGTTTTTAAAACATTGACGTAAACGATTACTATTCTAGACTTTTAATCATGTGATACACAATATGAAATGGACGAAAATTAAAGTGAGCTTTTTTTCCGGTATATTCTCAGAAATTTGTTTTCTTGAGGTGAATATTTTCTGTACAATTTCATTAAATGCCTAATATATTTTCCGTTAGTTTATTTTAGGTTTGCCAGAATGTTAATTCTTGATTTTGGTCATCCGAATCTGTGCAATATATTCACTATATAGCTTGTGTACCTCATTTTATAAGCTTTCTTATGGTATATAGGATATACCTGTAATTAGGGGATTCGAGGGTTCAAAATTCGATCGTAACATCCTTTGGATGTAATTTTTCTTGATTTTGGCCGTTTTATATTTTCAGGCGCCCTAATACCCCTTAAAGCGAATTAGTGCACTATATTCACTATAAAGATTGTGTTCCTCATTTTATAAGCTTTCTTATGGTATATAGGATGTACCTGTAATTAGGGGATTCGAGGGTTCAAAACTCGATCGTAACGTCCTTTGGGAGTATTTTTTCTTGATTTTGACCGGGTTTTTTTTCTCGGGCGCCTCAATACCCCTTAAACCGAATCTGTGCACTATATTCACTATATATCTTGTGTTCCTCATATTATAAGCTTTCTTATGGTATATAGGATGTTCCTGTACTTAGGGGATTCGAGGGTTTAAAACTCGATCGTAACGTCCTTTGGAAGTAATTTTTCTTTATTTTGACTGTTTTTTATTTTTGGGTGCCCCAATACCCCTTTATCATTTTTTTCAGAGTTTGTTCCTATAGCTGTTTCTTGATATTGTTTCAGTTTCGTACCAAACGCATCCCAAGTTTAAAATTTTTCATCCAAAACAAAATTGGTAATAGGAATCTCTTCATACATTGTTCAAAGTATAATGACAGTAATAAGAGTAGATGTGCAGTTCAATACTTAAAAAAGTGAACACTTTTCTCAGCCCGAGTTCTCAACAACAAATCATTTTTCGCCTTTTGCACTACTAATCTTAAGTTGTACCTTTAAGAACATCAAAACCATTAAGAGCCAATCTGCCAGAAAACCATGCAAAACCGTCCGAATGCCAATTTTGCCAAATGAGTTCATACTTGGCACATTGGTGCACCTTATTGATGTTATTAACCACACAAATTTTTTTTTGGAAATTTTGAACCGATCTTGATTTTTTTAGGCGCCATCTTTAAACAGCTGAAATTGCTCGAAAACGTCAAAAATAAGCCTTTTTTGGCATATTTTGATGGTTTAAATAAAAAAACATGGCAATATTTATAATTTTTTGATAGTTGTTCCTAGTAATACATTACTTTAAGTGTAAGAATGCATAGAAATAACAATGCTGTCTATAAAGTGTATGTATAATCTAACCATTTCAATATGTTCTATTTAGCTTCAAGTCCAAAATGGCTGATTTTGGTCATCTTTAAGAGCCAAAATACTCCAAGACCCGTTTATTATTGTAAAACAACATATCTAGGCTTAAATTAAAATATTGTTTGTTTGCCCTTTACCGACCGACCCTATCAATTCGTTCCGCCTGAAAATCTTTTATTTGTATTTACCAGCAAGATTTTATTTTATTTTATTTTTTCGTTCCGACCAAAAATTTTATATTTGTATTTCCCGCTCAAAACATTTTTACCGGAATCCTCGGGTTTTATCTTTAACGGATAAGGTCCGGTCCGTTTGGTATCACCTGAGCGTTTGACATGAACACTTGCATTTGAAGTTTCAATGCATTTGTTTGAAATCGATGTCGAACGCTTCCTGAAATCATGATATGACGTACGTTACTTTGTACCTTTATACTTTAAGAGCAGGGTTCATTTACAAAAAAGTTCGTTTGATACAATATTATCAACGTGTGTACAAACTAATTTGTAAACGGACGTTGTGTTCTATGTTGGGATTGCCTTTTGTAATTAGCAGATCAGGATGATTATGTTAACGATGCTGATATATTATTTATATCTGACATGAACCAAAAGTGACAAAACCCTGTAAAGTGGAGAATATCTGGCAGTAAAATCGCCAAGTTTTTCATACAGATCATTTATAAATGTGATGTAAAATACGTGAGTTTTAAGTCTTTTTATTGGAAACCAACTTTTAGGCACACATGAAATTTTTAACACTCTAGGGACTTTTTCTACTAGTAATGTATGACTTCCCGGACTTATCTTACCAGTACAAAGTTATCTCTTACAGAAAACCTTTAGGTAAGCGTACAAGGTACGTAGTACAGAATATGAGTGCAAGTTCAAACTCTTCAAAGTTCCAGGCATATAAACATTGAAGATATGCGGCACAGGTCTATATTTTGATATTTGAAAACAAAATAGTAGTGCATATGAATTAGCTTCACATTCTACGTGATATTTTTTTTCAAAACTAATAGTCCCAGAAAACTTATTTGCAAAAACAAAACGGACCAAAATGACATTATGCAGATTTTGTATCTATAAAATAAAATATAATACCTACCTGCCTACCCATGACAAATAATATACCGAGCCAAGTTATTTTATTGGGGAAAAAAATAAAATATTTTACCTACCTACCTACCCTGTTTCAAAACATAGAGTCGGAAAAGGGCAAACAAACAATATTTTAATTTAGGCCCTACTTGCAAAGTATAACTATATATATTCAATCAAAAAAAATATTAAGCTCGGCAAATAATGTTGGTGTCTAGTATATGCCACAACAAAATGGGGTAGCCTGCATATTCAAATTTTCTCAATTTTGCCGTCTAATTTTTAAAATCTGACATATTATAAGATCTGGATTTATGAATAAGTATAACAACAAAAGGAAAAGATTAATTAATGTTTCATTTAATACATTAAGAAAAAAATCATATACAAATACAAATTATTCATTACAAATCTAGAGGCTCCCAGGAGCTGAAATAGCTTGAATTGACAAATTGTGCACCTCAAAACGATAAAAAACACATAATTCATTAGCAATAAATTTAAAACAATTCAGAATAAGTTCAGACTGTAAAAATAAGTTTTTCTGACCACTTTTGCAATATTTTCTTATATCATATTGATATAGCTGTCAGATATTAGCAGAAAACTCTGAAAATTTGTAAAGGAGAAGGTCCGGTAAGGACTCATTTTGGACTCAAATTTCAGTTTCATCTGACGAAAGATTTTGACCACTTTTTAAACACTTAAGTGTCTATTTCACTTGATTCAATTAGTAAATGTGAAAGATTTTAACTGATTTAGTCATTTAAGACAATCAGATTCATGCTCAAATATGCAAAATCTCTCAAATATGCCAAAAAACGTCACTTTTTAGATGGTTTTTGTCAAAAATGAAAGTGGTCGCATCTGTGTTCATCCACAACCTTTATATATGTTATGTATTATCATAAAATACAACTTACATTTCAATATTAAGAATGAACACGAATGTGGCCACTTTCGTTTAACACGGAAACCGTCTAAAATTTAACTAAAATGATAGAATATTGAAGATTTCAGTAATTTAGCATGACTTATGGTGCTACAACCCGATATATGTCAATTGTATTGTCAAAAACAGCCCATTTTTATGTAGCAGAAGCATTCAACTGTCCAATAAATAACTTAAAGTTTACATTTTAACAATTTTGTAAAACTGTTATATTTTGGGGCCAAAAAGGGGTCTTACCGGACCTACTCCTTTACACACTTCAGGGACAATAGCTCATAGATGTTACGTCCCAATTTTACAGAAAAATTTTGGGTAGTAAAAGATCTTGACATTTTGATAGTTTTACAATATATATATATGCTGCAGTGCAGGCGATTTGGTGTCACGATATCACAGTAGCATTGGTTCGAATCCCGGCGAGGGAAGAACCAAAAATTTGCGAAAGCAAATTTACAGATCTAACATTGTTGGGTTGATGTTAAGACGAGTTGTATATATATATATATATAGCCTAGGTGGTCGTGTGGTCTAGCGGGACGGCTGCAGTGCAGGCGATTTGGTGTCACGATATCACAGCAGCATGGGTTCGAATCCCGGCGAGGGAAGAACCAAAAATTTGCGAAAGCAAATTTACAGATCTAACATTGTTGGGTTGATGTTTAGACGAGTTGTATATACATTATGTACACAGCCATGTATCACCATCATTGATGGCGATCCGATGGATACATCTGTTGTAGGGTTGTCACTGACTCAGACGTACTTATGAATATAATTATTTTCTGTGACTGTATCTTACATTAATTTGTAGGATCCTTTACCATAGATAATTTAGCTGATCTGTAACCATAACATCTTCATGCCTTATATATCATGTACTGTAGTACGCCGCTAGATTAAAACTGACGTGGAAAGGTAACACATGGCCACCGAAAGCTCTTTTTTTGAGAGCCTAGGTGGTCGTGTGGTCTAGCGGGACGGCTGCAGTGCAGGCGATTTGGTGTCACGATATCACAGCAGCATGGGTTCGAATCCCGGCGAGGGAAGAACCAAAAATTTGCGAAAGCAAATTTACAGATCTAACATTGTTGGGTTGATGTTTAGACGAGTTGTATATATATATATATATATACATATATGTATGGTACTTCTTCTAAAGTTTTTAAAATAATGGTTTAAAAGAGAAAACTGTAAACAGTTGCAATATAGAGATGATTTTAACAGACACTAAGAGATGGACTTTTTTATGGCCCTTTGAGCCTAGTATGCTAACAAGGTAATATTTGCCAGGTACCTATATATCTACGTTGCTGCAATGTGGTCAATAAAAACATGAAAATCATAAATGCATCTACTGTAATGTAGTCAATACAAAAATGATAATCATAAATGTATCTTAAACTAGATGTGTGAAAGCAACACGAAAGGCTACGTCTCAAAAATTTGAAAATCTGCAATTTCAATAACACATGTGGATATAAACATGATGGTTGTCTCACATATAAAAAAATCAGCTCTAAATCTGGAGGCATATACAAAAATGTCCATATAAATGTGAATTTTGAACAATTTTCAAAGTTTAAAACCCTTAATTCTGGAAAAAATTACACAGCGGAACGAAACTTAAACTTGATATGTAACTCATCATGGTTAGCTCACATACCAAAAATCAGCCCAATATCTGAAAGCATTTTAATAGAAGAAAGGTCCATATAACTTTGATTTTCCAAAATTTTTCAAAGTCCAAAGCCCGAAATAACAGCAAATATTAGGGTAGCATGACGAAACTTTAACTTGATCTGTAACTCACATACCAAAAATCAGCCCAATATCTGAAAGCTTTTAAGGAAAAAAGTGCATATAACTGTGATTTTCAACAATTTATCAAAGTCCATAGCGGGTAATTTCAACAGAAATTAGGGGAGTGGAACAAAACTTATACTTGATCTGTAACTCATCATAGTCAACTTACATACCAAAAATCAGGCCAATATCTTTGGCGTTTAGAAAAAAACACTGTATAATGGTTTGTTTCGGAATGACTGAATTATGGAATTACGGAAAATCGGTATTTTAGTACAAGGGTAAAACTTAAGGCACCGACTACTTTGTTACTGGCCATAAAAATCCCATAACTAGACGAAAAACAAATTACTTCAGTTTATATTTACTAGTGCCAAATTTTCAAAGAATTTTGAATGAAATTGAATAGCTGTTTAGATTACTGTCATGACTGTACCTCTACATGACATCCTGAGAAATAACAAAATTAAAACAAGTCATATGAATCTTCAAATTTCAATAAAGTTAAATGTTTTTTTTAATACTTGAACAGCAAGGTTTTACTATAAAAACAAGTGTACATTAACTTTCTTGTAAAAGAAAATCCATAACATAAAAATCTTCATTAATGATGAACTGTTATTTTTTGGAACATCATCCCATGGAAGATGTAAGTAGTGTTTTAAAGATGCAAAGTTTCTGTTACTTGTTTGGTTGGTTGAAATTGTTTCTGTCAGAAGCATTATCAGTCTTCCAATCTGATGTTGACTGCTGTAAAGTTCAGTTAGTTGTGAGTCTAGATCTGAAAATCACAAAACATACATGTACATATATAGATCAGGCTGTTAGCTTTCATATTTTTTCATTTTCCTATTTTTTGGCCTTTTATGGCTGAATAGATATGCAGTATTGGTCTTGTGCATTGTTGAAGGCCATATGGCATATGAAGACTTATAGCTTACATATAAGTTGTATGTCATCTATTCTAATTGGCAATCATACCACTTTTTTTCATATTTTTCATTTACATGTTTACCACTGACAGGAAATAAAGATGACAACTTTTTTTTTTGCCATCCTTAGTGGCCATCTTGAAAATGTAATAGTTGTTGAATGCAAAACATAGGACCGCCCTATATATGTACGAATGTACTACATGTATTCCTACTACAAATTGAATTAGTATAAAAGTGATTTTTCAATGGGAAAACCAAGTTAACAAAGACATGTTTAATAAAACTGATGTATAATTATTATAAAGGTGATGACGTATATACTTTGTATGTCATTATAACCATATTTTCCAAACAGTTAAATTAATATATACAGTCAGAGCTCAGACACATACAAGTCTAAACATGTTTCGACTTCTGCAAGTCAATTTAAGTAAATCACAAGAGTTATCTCTCTTTTTTCATATATCGCAATTAGACTTCAACAAGTCGATTTATGTCAAATCTCAATCAATACATAAAATGACTTTTGCAAGTCAATTTTTGTACAGCTGGTAATGTACATATTTTACTTATTATTCAGTAGGGATTATGTCCCCTAATTACAAGAATGGACCTGAAGAAGTCAAATTTAGTCTATGACTAGTACAAGTCTTTTTTTGGAAAAAAGCTGCTTCAGGTGAAAAGATTATAATGAGTGGACAAAGCATTAATGAATATAACCTCATCTCAAAATATTTCATAAAATGAAAGAATGTTTGTGTCTCTGCAAAGTACTATATTTTATAGTTATGGTTATTAGGCAATAATAACAAAAGAATTAACTTTTAACTTTTTATTTTTAACCAAGTGGTTTAAAAACCAAAAATGTATTATTACAGCACCATTGTAAAACATGTATGTACATATCAAAAACAAAGTATAAACATTTTCAACACAATTAACTCTAAAATATGATATAAAAAACATGGGAACTTCTGTTTAAATGTTTAAACCCATGAACTTCATATATTTTTTTAACTTCTAATCAACTAGTTCAATTAAAAATAATATCATTTCTGCACCATTGTATAACATACATACAAAAACATAGATTAAAACATTGTTATCAAAACATGATACTCTAAAAATAAATCAGAAAGAGGTTCCTTTTAAAAATTGCACATCATTTTATTGAGACATGTGATACAGGGACTATGAGTGATATGTTAACAGCTAAGCAGTCAACACATTATAATACTTAAAATGTATTTCTCCATTCTCACTGGGAACAAACTTTTATACAGCAGGTATAGATGAAAATCAATCTGAATAAGTAGAACTCCTCACACACATGACTATTTGTACAACCATAGAAATTTAATGAAACAAGAATGTGTCCATAGCACATTGATTCCCCAAAAGGTACTTTCATTTTTCATGTACTGTGGGCGGTGAAATTGGAATAATCTCTATTTGGCATCAAGACTACATAGATTATATTGGGAACATGTGTACGAAGTTTAAAGTTGATTGGACTTCAATTTTATGAAAAACTATGCAACTGAAGTGAGACAGGAAAATGACCAGAAGAATGAATGAACAAACCAACAGAGCAGAAAACAAAATGCCCCTCTACTATAGTAGGGGTGTATGTTTGGCATAAAAGTAATATATACAAAACATACTCCCTCTCCCTCTTAAAAATATAACAGCAAATAAGATCTATTACAGGTTGGGTTTTGGAATTGATGCAAGTTTGTTTATTCCCAATTCACCCATTTTTTTTTTTAAAAGAAGACATCAAACAGCTAATAAAGTAGGGCCAAAATAGTTCTTAACAGAAATGAGATCAAGCAATCAGCAGGCAATATCACATCTTATCATACAAACTACAGGTTTATCATGTACATATAACAATAACAACAACTTAAAACAATTATATGTTAACTTGGCACACTGTACAACAAAAGATCAAATAAATCTTGATAAAGAATCAGAACAATTATGCATTATACTAGTCTAAACATATTTTAACAAGTTATAGTAACCTTGTTAAGGTAGCACTACAGACAAATTTTAGTGATTTTATTTAACACATTACTTTTCCGAATCAGAAGGATGATTAATATAAATTTATTTTTATGTTTCAATAAAATCAAAAGAAAAACAAAGGAAAAAGTGGGATTCCTTGGCATTGTCCAGAAATATTAAGACTTGTTTTAATAGGTCTATTTGTCATGTTTGTGTTTCATTAACTGGATGAAAACACTTGATTGAATAAGGTTTTTTATATTTTCTACTCTTTTCATGTCTTTCGTTCTAATTTTTGGAATATATGTAGAAAACTCAATTTTCACTTATTTCTTATTAATAATGGATTTTCAAAGTTAAAATAAAATCTTGACTTTTTTTATTTTGAGTGCAACAGACTGACCACATTTGACCTGTTTAAATAACTTGATGAAAACAAATTATATTACAATGCAGTAATCTAACACTGCTAAAATAAACTACATAACATGCATAAAATAAAAACTTTCATAATATTTATATACATTTTCAAAAGAAAACTGAAACCAGGAAGAACCAGTATTTTAAATGACATACATAATCAAACAGCTAAATGACAAATATGATACATGAAATACATGAAACAGTTGAGCAAGGTTTTGGATCAGAAACTACAAAATAAAATAGACATCAACAAAGACAAAATCATAATATCATGAATACAAGTACTGACAAATGACAAAAACCTGAGTATAAAAATATGTTAACAAAAAAATTCAGTCAAATTGTGTCAAAGTAATTTAAAAAAGTCTTAGACAAAACATCAAATCTTAATTCTGTTTAATAAAGGCATTATTTAAAAAATATCTAAAATAAAACAAAGAACCAGTATGTAGCTTTGTAGTCCTGTGATATGCATTACGGATTATTCCAATTATATTAGCACTAAATGTTATATTCAATGTTAAAAAGCACTAAAGTGTTGTTCTGAAGGTGAAGCACTAACATAAAATATTTAATCAGCACTACAATGAAATTTCCAGGTTTTAAGCATAAACATGATGAAGAGAAAGGTTTGACATTGGAAAACTGTGTTCATTGTTGCAATACTTGAACAACAACAGCATGAACATATACATTAAAGTACATTTCTGAATAAAAGTTTAACATTTGACTTGTGTTGACATTGAACCTTGTAACACCTGAACAACAACAGCATGAACATATACATTAAAGTACATTTCTGAATAAAAGTTTAACATTTGACTTGTGTTGACATTGAACCTTGTAACACCTGAACAACAACAGCATGAACATATACATTAAAGTACATTTCTGAATAAAAGTTTAACATTTGACTTGTGTTGACATTGAACCTTGTAACACCTGAACAACAACAGCATGAACATATACATTAAAGTACATTTCTGAATAAAAGTTTAACATTTGACTTGTGTTGACATTGAACCTTGTAACACCTGAACAACAACAGCATGAACATATACATTAAAGTACATTTCTGAATAAAAGTTTAACATTTGACTTGTGTTGACATTGAACCTTGTAACACCTGAACAACAACAGCATGAACATATACATTAAAGTACATTTCTGAATAAAAGTTTAACATTTGACTTGTGTTGACATTGAACCTTGTAACACCTGAACAACAACAGCATGAACATATACATTAAAGTACATTTCTGAATAAAAGTTGTAATATTTGACTTGTGTTGAAATTTCAAGGCTTATGGAGGTCAGATCATGCTAATCACTACCAGCTATAGTTCATTCTTTCATACACTATTGATTATTTATGTTATTTTGAATAGACAGAAAAAATATTACATTTTTTTCTAAAAGTTAATTATATTAAATCATTGTTTGAGATCAGAATTTTGTTGTGCTTATAAAAAATTTAAAGTTAATATTTCACTAGTATACACTTGATAACATATTGAGAAAGGGATAATTTTTTACATAATAAGTAAATCTTTATGCATAAGTACGTCCATAAGCCTTCAAAATTCTTAGTCAGTAACATGTAGGGACATCAATCAATAAAAAATTTTTGGCAAAAAGAAAGAAATTTTTCCTGAATTTCTTTATATTGTTTGATATGCCAAATCCGGCCATATGAGTCTTTTGTAGTTAATTCTACGTTTGTATCGAATATAAATTCTCGTCTCACACAAGATGTGTCCTCCTTTGATGGCCATTTGTAGTCATTTCCTGTTGAAATTTTTTTTAGAAAGTTTATCTTGAAGGTGTCATTCAACTTTTCTGTAACAAGGCCAGCGAACCATTCGCTCTCATAGGCCACAGCCACATAGTGCCCAATTTTGATATCATCTTCTGAAAAGTAATTGAATAATTATAAATATATGTTGACTATGCTAACCCTAAAAGGCTAGAAAAAATGACTATTTTTTTACCAAAATAAAATAATTCACAGTATACAAATGTCTGGTCCTCCTACTACCACAAACAAACTATATGTAATTAAATTCAGAATATGATAAACAAAATTTTAGTATCTTCTACACTTTCAAAGACTTTTGATGATTAAAAGTATGATGTATATCTCTTTTTTACGACACTGGTGTGCATCAAGAAAACTTAATCAAATTAATGGATAGAACATTTACCATTTTGTAGTATAAGTTCAAATTTTGTGTCATTATACAAGTACTATTGTATAATTAATATGATATTATAATGATTTACATTGTTTTGGTTCAGCATGTCTGTTGTTGGTTATTGTCTAGTTTTCCTTACCTTTACTCATGTCAAATTCTAAAATTCCTTCCTCAGTATTCATCTAAAAAAGAAAGCAAAACAATAAAAGTCAATTTTTCCTTTCTTGGAAGGATAAAATAAAATTATGTAATTGACATACATAGTGTGTTCATTTTTCAGTCAAAGTCCTTTTTTGGAACACCATAGAGGTTTCATGATTAAATGATACATTAAATATCAAATCCATATCTTCAAACATGAAGAAAAGAAGTGTGAAAAACTGATCTGTTGGATTGACAGATGGACAGAGTGCAAACCCAAAGTCCCCTTCAACTTCTTCGCCATAGGAGTAGAAAAAAGTTTAATCTGTTGATATAAGCATTATACAACGAAACTTTTAGTAGATTTATTACCTTCAGCTGCAAAAGATCCTGAACAATGGGATTTCCCAATTCTTCTGTAAGTGTAGCAGCATATGAAAAGCTAAAAAAATAAAATAAAGTTAAACAAATTTCTCAAGTTTATTGGTGAGACAAATAAGTGGTTTTTGTTTTATCACTTCTTGAAAATTGAGAATGTGATGTAAAAATATATTCGACATTGTACTTGTAATAGTGTTGTTTAAGTTGTCTGTATATTTCTTATCCTTACTGTTAGGTTCAATTTTGGTTGTAATGTCATTCATAATTATATTTTCTGTTTGTTTGGCCTACAATATGACAATCTGCTAATATAATTGTGTGCTACTAGACTTTTGTCAACTAAAAGATTTGGCTAGGTTTAATCCACCATTATGAGCAAAGAAATGTCTGTACAAAATAAAGAATATGTCAGTTGCTTTCCATACATTGATGTGTTTAATCATTCTATTTTGTTTCATTTGAATAATGCAGACTTTCCAATTAAAACTTTTCTTTGAGTTCATTATTTTTGCTTATTGAATATCGTTTTCACCTAATTGTTCAAATATAAAATATGTTCACGTTACTTAAAGATTTATCTCATTGTTTATTAATATATATTTTCTTCATATTTGTCACAAACCTGTCATCAGGTAGAACTTCTTCGTAATGTGTTTCTTCTTCTTCTTGCACAATAGCATTCTCTTCAGTAACATCTTTTTCTACTTCCTCTTGGTCTTTTTCTTTCTCCTCCTTCTCTTTCTCTTGGTCTTTTTCTTTCTCCTCCTTCTCTTTCTCTTGATCTTTTTCTTTCTCAACCATCTCTTGATCTTTTGCTTTCTCCTCCTTCTCTTTCTCTTGATGTTTTTCTTTCTCTACCATCTCTTGATCTTTTGCTTTCTTATCCTTCTCTTTCTCTTGATCTTTTTCATTCTCAACCATCTCTTGATCTTTTGCTTTCTCCTCCTTCTCTTTCTCTTGATGTTTTTCTTTCTCTACCATCTCTTGATCTTTTGCTTTCTTATCCTTTTGTCTGTTAACTCTGACAAGAGAAAACAGTTACATTCAAAACTTGTGACCAATATTAAAGAACATCATGTTAACTTTCAAATTCGACATGTTAAAGACCATGAAGACAAAAAAGATCTATTACAGAAGTCGAAAATAGTTGTTGCAGTTCCACTGAAACTAGTTATAAGATTTAGATGCATGACCTTTTCATAAATATGTTTGGGTCTTGAAGTTAACCAATTTTGATAACTTATCGACTTTGTAGGAGTGGCTATTTGCAACCTTTTAATTAGTTCCCGAGAAAAATGGTACGAAAATTTTCAACTTAACTATTATGAGTAAAATCATACAAGTGTTTGGTAAACAGGAAGTTGTCTTGTAAAGAATCTGAAAATACATCAAACGGTAAAGCAGACTTATATGAGCCCTGAAACCAAATTTCAGAAATCCATGTATTGTAGTTCTTGAGAAAAATGTGACAAAAATATTCATCATGTTCATGGGAAGAAAGGACTGACGGAACGACAAATAGATGGATAGACAGAGGTAAAAGAGTTTACAACCCCCCCCTTTTTTTTTTTTTAAAGCAGGTGTATATTACACATATATCTCATGAAACTGAAGCCAAATACTGCTACATACTTGTTTATAACAGGACTATGGTCACTGTCATGACTGCTTATAGTGGTCTTATCATTGTCACTTTCACTACTCATGCTACTCTCAGTACTGCTACTTTGGATGCTGTAAAAAATAAGAAATTGTACAATTTTGGTCATTTAAAATGAATTGATGAAAACATAATACAACTTTATAAACCATTCAAGTGAAATGTCTTAAGGATGTTTAAAGTTAAGGTTTTGTAATTATTTGCCAGATGTTTGGACTCTAGTGTATTACTGATTTCAAACTTGTATGAATTTCAAATCCTCCATTTTTTTTTAATTTCCACTAAATACATCTTTAATTCATAGGTGACAAAAGTTACCATGTTTTTTTTTTTAGACGAGTTTCAGTGTAAGAATGTATAATATAAATTTAAGAAGATATTATGTGCTTACTAAGTGCCCTTCTTTCTACCACCTCGTCCCTTTCCTCCTCTTCCATTACCTCTTCCGATTTTACCCCTTCTGACTTGTGGCCTGCCACGAGAAGCACCCCTGTAAATAAATTTAATGTATATGAAATTTCTAAATTATGATAATTTTTGGCAACAGAACAATGCAGAAATTAAATAGTGGCAGGTTCAAGTAATGTTTTGTTTTCAATTTTTCAAACTCATGAAACATTCAAGTTTTGAGTTGTGTCTTAAAGTTTCTGAAAAGAATTTTTACACAAGAATTGTTGAACCTTATATTAGATATCATACTGTCTCTTGACAATATCAACAATTTATTTGTTATTTAATTTACTTTTTTGTTTGTTTGACAACTTAATGACATTATAATGTATTTGAAGATTTGACTTCAAATAAATTATCACAGATATCTTTTGTTTCAAAACGTTTTACAATATCCTGATATTCATTACATGACGTCATCTGCTTTTAGATAATTTGATAATATTATATGATAAACATGATAAAAGTAATATACTTTTAGTAGACCAACTATGAATGCACATTGACTCTTTCACTTTTTTGCTTATCTTTTTCTTTTCTAATTGCCTTCCTTATAATGTAGATTGCGTAATTGTTGTATAAATGTAATGTTTCTAGTGATATAGAGATATGTTACCTGGTTGGTAGCGTCCTGGAAGGGATACATACAGCTTTAGTGGTTGGTTTCCTACAAAGTAAAATCTTAATTTAATTCAGACCCCAACATTCATGTACTTATTACATTAGGGCTTTTCCAGAGAAAAATGTATTTGGGGTGGGGGATTGGCAGGCAGTTTTTGTCAGAACCCGCCACCCAGACAATTGTAACTGAGAATTATAATGTGAAAAGTTACTGTGATACCCATCACCATGTATTATTAATATATAAGGTTAAAGTCTGAGTCAGCATTTTCTGTCATTTTTTAAAATTCAACATCTTGAAATGTGAAAAGGAACTATATATCCTATCAATAATTTCAGCTTATTTTATTATGTACAACTTATCAATTTAAAATCCATAGATATTTCTACATTTAGTCCTTATTTTAAAGGTAAAGAATAGAATTGAGAATGGAAATGGGGAATGTGTCAAAGAGACAACAACCCGACCAAATAAAAAAACAACAGCAGAAGGTCACCAACAGGTCTTCAATGTAGCGAGAAATTCCCGCACCCGGAGGCGTCTTTCAGCTGGCACTTATTGGCACATTAATTAAATGTATGTCGAATTTTTCAGCACAAGTCAGGATAAGGTATAGTTTTGACATGAAACATGTGAAATGACTGCTACATCATTCAAGCCTAATACAAAGCAGCCATAAATACTCAAAATTAACTTGAGTTTAACATAGAAAGCAAAGGGGCTCTGAATTAATGGTTTTACACCTAAAGAGATGTTTTTATGAGAGTTTTTACCTCTGTTTAAAAGATTCTTCGTACAGCCTTTTCCTGGCTGTTTTTCTTTGCTGTGCTAAATGCTGTTCATCATGTTCATGCTGTTGTGGTTCAATCTGTTGTGTCTGTTGTGGTTCAATCTGTTGTGTCTGTTGTGGTTCAATCTGTTGTGTCTGTTGTTGTTCAATCTGTTGTGGTGGTTCAATCTGTTGTGGTTGATGGGGGGATGGTGATTCATGGAGGACTTGTCTGGAAAAATATAAATCACATTCATGCCAATAAAACAAACTCTTATCAGAACATTTGATACTGCAATGTATTCAACAAACTTCGTAAAAGTATTCTTTTGGCATGTTTGGTGGAGTAAAATATAATTATTTATTATCTCATCACTTGGCATCTGATGTCATATCTTAACATGTAAACAAATCTTATACTCTGAACTTACTGGGCTTAATAATAAGTAACTATCATATTTTAACATGTAGAAAAATCTTATACTCTGATCTTACTGGGCTTAATAATAAGTTACTATATTTGATCACAAATAAATAGAAATAATATCTGCTAAGCAGATTTGTTTTCAGTTTGAGTGGACTTTAGTTCTATAACTCTCTGAATGATACTTACACATTGACATCCGGAGAATTAATGGCAATTTGGAGGTTCTCCAGTTGGCTTTTTTGTTGCTCAGCCAGTGTCCTGCCGCTCCCTACACCAAAACTGAAGTTGTCCTTTCCTGGTGTAAGGAGCTCTATTACAGCATCTTTCTGGACCACTGGCATTGCTGGCTTCTTCCTCCTCTTGCCATATGGTACCTCATCAGTCAATGGCAATCCCTCCATGAATCTGCTTTTCAATTCCCCATATCCATACGATTGTATAATTTTTGACCCTTTCTTCCTGATTAAAAATAAAGTATCCAAAGGTTCATAGGTTTGTTCCCTTTCCAGTTTTACCGCCAGTTGTTTTAGCTTATTCATTACCCTACTTTTTGATTTCTTTAATGCTTTTATTCTGCAGTTCCTCTCCTCCTCTAAATTTATGTAAGTTTTGAAAGTTCCTGGTTTGAGTTTTCTATGTACAGTTCCTGTGTCATTATAATTAGTGCTGTTGTCCTCTGTAGCTACAAGAAGATATACAAGTATCAATATGTATTAGAAGCTGTGTATTAACTTCAAAATATATTTTAGTTTTAGAAGGGCAATTAAATTTGCTATAATTTTCAAAGATCACAATGAATATTCTTTTTCTTTTTTATTATGACATTACATTTATTACATGTATAAGTTTACAAATCAATACCCTTGGTTCTGCAGGTAGGCATGGTAAGTGATTTTTTTTCACATTTTATTTAACAAAGTTGGCATGTACTTTCTATGATGAATCTTAATTCATCATTTTATGTATTTCAAGTATTTGGTTGGGTAACTTATGGAGAAACATTGCCTGTCTTGGTTTTCCAATGGCTTTATCAGTTTGTCTCTGGCTTATGAGTTAGAAATTTGATTTCTATGTCAACTTTTTTGGCATAATGATAAGAAATACACTATATTTCACTGAAATTTAGCCATAAAAAGCTGTAAAAAATGTTCCTTTGTCATAACAGTTAACATGGTTTAGAAATTCAAAACATGCATGATAAATTAATCAAGATTCTCATTTTAAACTTACATGCATATCATGTATCATGCATATGCTCGAACAACATGCACCTATGAAAGAAATTTGTTTTGCATGCACACACATATAAAAAAAGGTTTCTCATCCAACACCCTTGTTTGTTTGAATGTTGTCTTAACTTTAGACTGATAATACATGTATCTTATTCAAACACTGTTGGGGGTTTAATTTTAAGACTTTATATCAAATAGTTTTTAAGTCATGATGATTTGGCCAAATTTGCTACATGTTTTTTTTTCTTCATGTTCTACAAATACCTTGCTCTCAATTTAATACGGCATTTTCTCTGCAGATATGCTCGTGTCTCTAAATTGAGTTTGCACCTCCTCTCCATTATACAAAAAAGCACACATATCATGAACACAATCACAAACATGCACAATATGTCCATGCTGATGAGGTCAATTTCTAAAACAAAGAAAAATCATATTTTAATCAACACACATGTTATAATGGCATGTCCAACACAGAAAATATAGTTAAGTACAATGTTTTTTAGTACTGTTTTTGGCCTAATACCCCCCTCCCCTTTTAAACACTATTTTTTTTCATAAATTGCACATTTAACCTGTCATTTTCAAAATAGATTTTTTTTTACTTTAGATTTCTGTAGCTTCAAGTTTAAGGAAAAAAAAATTGAAAAGATTGAAATTCATGTGATTTTTCATTAGCCACAGTACTAGTTTAAATGCAGACACTCTTGACTTGGGAGTTTCAATGTTGTGAAACACTCCATTCTAGAAAATGCAATGTTTCAATGTTCTGAAACACTCCATTCTAGAAAATGCAATGCGTGGGGTGGTTATTGGGTCAAATACAGTACATGTTTATATTTATAAGGAAAAGTTAAGCATATGTTAAGTAGATATGATATATATTTTATTTTTTTTTAAAACCAGGCGGTGATCGTGAACTCTGTTCATTATATGCATGATCATGATCATGATGGTCAATAGGAGTATTATTCAATATGGAAATTCAACCAGTTATTAGTTAGAAATAGAACATGCATAAGTACCATCAGTACAATGTATTCAAGCATTAAAATACATGCACAAGAATTTTACAATAGGGTCATGCTTTATAAAGTCAAAGGTACCTATTCAGCAAGTAATGTGGCAAGATCCATACTATGGGTTTCTTGGGCATCCATTACAACCTTGAGCTCATTTAAGAAATGTACCAGCTTTGCTTTCCTTTTTGTTTTAACTTCCTGCTGATACAATTCCTTATGATAATCTAACTGAAATTTATCTTCAATCTGGTCTAAAAGTTTTTCAATTTCGTGCTGCAGTTGTTTAATTGTCATGCTATTGGTGCTTTGAAACTTCTGTTTTTCAGATGGGGTGACTGCAACTGGGTGACGAAAACTGCAATGCTCAGGTAGAACTGGAAGGCCTAAAAATTCAGTTTTTAAAAGATGAATCCTCTTTGTCAGGGCTAATTTAGAAAAATCTGTAAGTTCTTCATCAAGGGCTATTCCAGAAATTGACACATGATCCCCTTTTTTCCCTAAATAGTCACTTCTCCTTAAAAGCATTCTGTAAACAACAATAGCATCATCAATACCAAGTGATCGTGCCTTGCCCATATCTTGCTTTTCAGACTTGATCTGGAACAGTTTTAAACAATGCTCTTTTATCATTTCTAAAATCTTGTTGTTGCGACAAACTGTGAGCCAGATTTTGTCAGAAGGCACACCTTTTGGGATCCAGGACTTCAGTTGTTTGTTTTTTTCTTCGAGAATGAAGTCGAAGTCTTCTCCTAAGGAAGGGTTTCCACTTGTTGTTATTGATGAGTATTTGTCACTAAGAGATCTTACATCATCAGGCATCATACGATCTTGAATGGAATCATACAACTCTATCATTTGGTACTTTGGATGATTTCTACCATGAAAGATTTCCTTGGTCATGTATTTGGCACTTTTTAAAAGATCAGCATTATTTCTTCGGGTTGCCATTCTGAAATTGATTATTCCTTGTGAATATTTGCAAACTTGGTCCACCATGTATGTAAAATTTGGATAGGATGATGAAGTATAATTTTCAGAACTGTATTTTAAAAATCCTTTTGCATCAGGTTTTTTGTTTGTGAGCATACTGTGTCTAACATAAGGCAAAACCAACTCTTGAAGAGTTCCCAAATGAAATATTAGTAAGAGGCGCCAGCTTTTGTGGTGATCTTTACAAGACTTAGCAAAATTTTTAGCTGAATCAGACTCAAATCCCATAGTTTGACAAAGGTTTTCCAAGACTGGTATCCAATTCAGTTCAAAAAATCCTTTTATTAAATTCATCTCATAATGGCCCGAACCTATTCTTACATACAACCAATCGAATTCAAAAACAAAGCGTCTTTGAACAGTGGGATGGATTTCTGTGGTATGGTTGGAGTAGTTGTCCATTGACAAAAATGATTTTCCACATCCTTCAATGGCACATACAACAGCTTCTTCTTTCAGTTTTTTTATTATCATGTATGGAAGACCATCACAACATACAAAGGTCCAATGGCGTTTTGTTCCACCATACTTAATTATACCATTTTCTTCACCAATTTTTTTCAGCACTCTGGCCACTGTAGCAATACTGTTTGGATTGCAAAAAACTGGGTCACTCAGTACGACTTCATGTTTTCCATCATGATATGAGGTGATATGACTGAACTGTGTCATTTCACTGTGCACCTGTGTCATATTTGATTCTTCGGCATCATCATTTTCAAAAATTATCTTAGGATGCTCTGGTTTATCAACAGAAAAGGGAGCATTGCTATTTTTCTTCTTCTTTTCTTTAGCAATCTTCAAACCCTCTCGTTCACGGCAATTTGAACATACAAATTTTCTTTTTAAATTTAAAGTTCCACACAGATCACATTTAATGTAGGTTTCATCTTGTACTTCTCTTTTAACAAGATCATCAATGACATCTTCATAGTTTCCATTCTTTAATGTTTGTTCTTTCAAAACAGTATCTATTGCATCATCTAGAAAGTGGTACAGTTGTTCATTGTGGTCTATTTCCATTTTGCAGAATCTTTCACTGCCCTGGTCAATCATCTCACAAATGACATTTTTGAGTTTTCTATTTTGGTGAGTCTTGTTTTTGTCTTTTCTTCCAAGATTTGATTCTATGTCAAACTTTAACGTCTTTTCAGGTTTGAACTCTGCCTTTGTCTGTAAAGTTTCTTCAGCTGGTAGTGCCATAAAAGCTTTATTGGTAATAATTGATATCGCAATTTTGTTACGTGGTTTTATTGACCATGTTTTTCCGATAACTTGCTCGTTATCAAATACATTCATCAGGTCAGATGATGGAAGTGGTTGTGCCTCACTACTTTGATCTTTAATCCAAGATGTAACTGTCTTGTAATGTCCAGCTGGGGTTACATTGCCAATCATATCAACAAGCAACCTGCTTCCTGTCAGTGAATATGCTGTAAGATTTAGCAGAAAAGATACAGGGGAAATCAAGGTTCTGTTACAAAGGGTGTATATTTGCTCCATTGCACGTGAAACTAATAAGGTCTCAGTCGGCTTATTTTCTACCAATTGGAGATTGGTACCAAGTCCAGCTAGCCCCAATAAATATCCTACCAGAGGTCCATATCTGTTCTTTGTCCACTTATACACATCAAAATTTGCCATTGCTTCAGTATCTTTGTACAGCATTGAAAAGGAACTAGAATCCTTTGAAATGGGGCAGCGTTGTTTGTTTCCAATGGAATTACATAGAAGAGTTTCTTCATCTGGTGATAAAATGTCAAGCATTTTATTAAAATACATGCATTTCTGGTTTGAGTTCAGCTTGGCCATAACATGTTTGGTATGCTGTAACAAGCCCTCAAGAAGAGAATATTCATTTTGACTATTTACACTGGAATGACTAGTTGAAGGATTTGTTTTATCATCTGGATTTGAAGTAACACTTGAATTAACAAAGCTAATGTCTTCATCATTCTGGAATTCATTTCTTCTTTTTCTTTTTTTGGGTCTTCCACGAGGTGAACTAGATGGCAAACATATTTCACAATTTATACTATGAGGTGGATAAAATTGTTTTGGGGTAAGTGATTTCAGGTCTAATGAAGTATTTAGACTCTCTCCATTTGTTTCCCTATATCTATACAAGTTTCTTGAATGAGGACTACACAAAAAAGGTGGATACAAGTCATCTGTTTCTAAAAATACATCTATTCCATATATGCTTAAAATTTCTGCAGCAAACCTCTGTTTCCCATATAGCTTAGTATCTCTTATAAATCCATTGCAAAGGCGACATAACGTTGATAACTTATCTTTATGTTCCTGATTATCAGACATATTGCTCAAAAGTATGATATATTATCATAAAAAACATGGTTGAATGACAAATATCAGCAGGAAGTCTAAACAAAGTCAATGAAAGTGCTGTGAATAACCAATTTACATGGTTAATACCAGTAATGTGTTGGTTTACCTGCAAATAAATAAGTTTTATGGCTTTTGGTCTTCCTTTATTGAAATGTTGAGGAAAAGTTGACAGGGACGGTGAGGGGCAACTTTTAGAACTCTCTTTTAAAAAATGCCAAAAACATTATATGAATAAAAAACTGCAAGCTTCATTAATTATTTTCAACATAATCATAAAGAATAACAATTTAATTTAACCTTGTTTCAAGCCGAGTACTAAACAAGAAATAAATTATTATCATAATTTGAAATCACCCCCTAATCTTTTATCACATCGGATTATTTAATTGGAAAATATGAGTTAAATAAATATCAAAAGAATAAATAGAAATGAAAGCATTTAGAATTGTCTCATATAAAATACATGTATTACACTTTATTTCAACCTCAATTAAATTCTGGATGAATGTTAGGATTCTCTGTCTCTTGGCTTATCATAAATCTACATCCCCCCTTTTTTTAACATCTGATTAAACTTGATTGGAAAAATTCAAATACATTTAAAAAGAAGAATAGGAATGAAATCTTTTTATATTGTCCAAGACATATTGTAAGATATAATGTCTTATATACAATGTTGTAATTCTAAATAATTTAACCTTGTTCCAAGCATAGTACTAAATGAAACATTTTCAGACTTATTCAAGTCCAAAACGACAAAATAGAACACTTAATTGATTGAAAGCTTTTGGAATTACCTCATGAAATAAATTATGTCTTTACTTATATAAAATAGTGCAATTCAATGAAACCTTGTTCCCAGCAGAGTACTAAACGAAATACATTTTCAGACTTATTCAAGTCCAAAAGGAGCATTATACACTGTATATGCAATGACGACAAAATAGAAGTTTTTTTAATTAACTCAGGAAATCTGACAAATTTTATACTCATATGCAACCTCCCTCTGAATTAAGATCTTTGTGAATAAATTCATTTTCAGATTATATATAAAATAAAATATATTAATGAAAATCAAATTCTGGATGAATGTTAGGATTCTCTGTTTCTTGGCTTATCATAAATCTACATCCCCCCTTTTTTTAACATCTGATTAAACTTGATTGGAAAAATTCAAATACATTTAAAAAGAAGAATAGGAATGAAATCTTTTTATATTGTCCAAGAGATATTGTAAGATATTATGTCTTATATACAATGTTGTAATTCTAAATAATTAAACCTTGTTCCAAGCATAGTACTAAATGAAACATTTTCAGACTTATTCAAGTCCAAAACGACAAAATAGAACACTTAATTGATTGAAAGCTTTTGGAATTACCTCATGAAATAAATTATGTCTTTACTTATATAAAATAGTGCAATTCAATGAAACCTTGTTCCCAGCAGAGTACTAAACGAAATACATTTTCAGACTTATTCAAGTCCAAAAGGAGCATTATACACTGTATATGCAATGACGACAAAATAGAAGTTTTTTTAATTAACTCAGGAAATCTGACAAATTTTATACTCATATGCAACCTCCCTCTGAATTAAGATCTTTGTGAATAAATTCATTTTCAGATTATATATAAAATAAAATATATTAATGAAAATCAAATTCTGGATGAATGTTAGGATTCTCTGTTTCTTGGCTTATCATAAATCTACATCCCCCCTTTTTTTAACATCTGATTAAAATTGATTGGAAAAATTCAAATACATTTAAAAAGAAGAATAGGAATGAAATCTTTTTATATTGTCCAAGAGATATTGTAAGATATTATGTCTTATATACAATGTTGTAATTCTAAATAATTAAACCTTGTTCCAAGCATAGTACTAAATGAAACATTTTCAGACTTATTCAAGTCCAAAACGACAAAATAGAACACTTAATTGATTGAAAGTTTTGGAATTACCTCATGAAATAAATTATGTCTTTACTTATATAAAATAGTGCAATTCAATGAAACCTTGTTCCCAGCAGAGTACTAAACGAAATACATTTTCAGACTTATTCAAGTCCAAAAGGAGCATTATACACTGTATATGCAATGACGACAAAATAGAAGTTTTTTGAATTAACTCAGGAAATCTGACAAATTTTATACTCATATGCAACCTCCCTCTGAATTAAGATCTTCGTGAATAAATTCATTTTCAGATTATATATAAAATCAAATATATTAATGAAAATCAAATTCTGGATGAATGTTAGGATTCTCTGTCTCTTGGCTTATCATAAATCTACATCCCCCCTTTTTTTAACATCTGATTAAACTTGATTGGAAAAATTCAAATACATTTAAAAAGAAGAATAGGAATGAAATCTTTTTATATTGTCCAAGACATATTGTAAGATATAATGTCTTATATACAATGTTGTAATTCTAAATAATTTAACCTTGTTCCAAGCATAGTACTAAATGAAACATTTTCAGACTTATTCAAGTCCAAAACGACAAAATAGAACACTTAATTGATTGAAAGCTTTTGGAATTACCTCATGAAATAAATTATGTCTTTACTTATATAAAATAGTGCAATTCAATGAAACCTTGTTCCCAGCAGAGTACTAAACGAAATACATTTTCAGACTTATTCAAGTCCAAAAGGAGCATTATACACTGTATATGCAATGACGACAAAATAGAAGTTTTTTTAATTAACTCAGGAAATCTGACAAATTTTATACTCATATGCAACCTCCCTCTGAATTAAGATCTTTGTGAATAAATTCATTTTCAGATTATATATAAAATAAAATATATTAATGAAAATCAAATTCTGGATGAATGTTAGGATTCTCTGTTTCTTGGCTTATCATAAATCTACATCCCCCCTTTTTTTAACATCTGATTAAACTTGATTGGAAAAATTCAAATACATTTAAAAAGAAGAATAGGAATGAAATCTTTTTATATTGTCCAAGAGATATTGTAAGATATTATGTCTTATATACAATGTTGTAATTCTAAATAATTAAACCTTGTTCCAAGCATAGTACTAAATGAAACATTTTCAGACTTATTCAAGTCCAAAACGACAAAATAGAACACTTAATTGATTGAAAGCTTTTGGAATTACCTCATGAAATAAATTATGTCTTTACTTATATAAAATAGTGCAATTCAATGAAACCTTGTTCCCAGCAGAGTACTAAACGAAATACATTTTCAGACTTATTCAAGTCCAAAAGGAGCATTATACACTGTATATGCAATGACGACAAAATAGAAGTTTTTTTAATTAACTCAGGAAATCTGACAAATTTTATACTCATATGCAACCTCCCTCTGAATTAAGATCTTTGTGAATAAATTCATTTTCAGATTATATATAAAATAAAATATATTAATGAAAATCAAATTCTGGATGAATGTTAGGATTCTCTGTTTCTTGGCTTATCATAAATCTACATCCCCCCTTTTTTTAACATCTGATTAAACTTGATTGGAAAAATTCAAATACATTTAAAAAGAAGAATAGGTATGAAATCTTTTAATATTGTCCAAGAGATATTGTAAGATATTATGTCTTATATAAAATATTGTAATTCAATGTAACCTTGTTCCAAGCAAAGTACTAAATTAAACATTTTCAGACTTATTCAAGTCATAAACGACAAAGTAGAACACATTAATTGATTGAAAGCTTTTGGAATTACCTCATGAAATAAATTATGTCTTTACTTATATAAAATTTTGCAATTCAATAAAACCTTGTTCCCAGCAGAGTACTAAATGAAATACATTTTCAGACTTATTCAAGTCCAAAAGGAGCATTATACACTGTATATATGCAATGACGACAAAATAGAAGCTTTTTGAATTAACTCATTATACTCATATGCAACCTCCCTCTGAATTAAGATCTTCGTGAATAAATTCATTTTCAGATTATATATAAAATCAAAAATATTAATGAAAATTAAATTCTGGATGAATGTTAGGATTCTCTGTCTCTTGTCTTATCATAAATCTACACTCCCCTTTTTTTAACATCTGATTAAACTTGATTGGAAAAATTCAAATACATTTAAAAAGAAGAATAGGAATGAAATCTTTTAATATTGTCGGAGATATTGTAAGATATTATGTCTTATATACAATGTTGTAATTCTAAATAATTTAACCTTGTTCCAAGCATAGTACTAAATGAAACATTTTCAGACTTATTCAAGTCCAAAACGACAAAATAGAACACTTAATTGATTGAAAGCTTTTGGAATTACCTCATGAAATAAATTATGTCTTTACTTATATAAAATAGTGCAATTCAATGAAACCTTGTTCCCAGCAGAGTACAAAATGAAATACATTTTCAGACTTATTCAAGTCCAAAAGGAGCATTATACACTGTATATGCAATGACGACAAAATAGAAGTTTTTTGAATTAACTCAGGAAATCTGACAAATTTTATACTCATATGCAACCTCCCTCTGAATTAAGATTATATATAAAATCAAAAATATTAATGAAAATCAAATTCTGGATGAATGTTAGGATTCTCTGTTTCTTGGCTTATCATAAATTTACACCCCCCCCCTTTTTTTAACATCTGATTAATCTTGATTGGAAAAATTCAAATACATTTAAAAAGAAGAATAGGAATGAAATCTTTTAATATTGTCCAAGAGATATTGTAAGACATTATGTAACCTTGTTCCAATCACAGTAATAAAGGAAAAACATTTTCAGACTTATTCAGGTCCAAACTAAGATCCTAAATAAAACAAATTCAGGTTCAGTCGGACTTAAACATGTAGTATATATTCAGTTCCAAAAGGAGCATATATACATTGTATATGCAGACAAAAAAATAGAAAATTTGAATGAATGCTTTAATTTATATTCAAAGAAAAAATAGAAGTGAAAGCTTTTGGAATTATCACAGAAAATATATTATGCCTTATATAAAAAAAACTGCACTTCAATTTAACCTTGTTCCATTCACAGTAATTAAGAAAAAAACATTTTCAAAGTTCTTCATTTCCAAACAAAGGTTAAAAATAAACTGAATACTTTTTCAGACTTATTCAAGTCAAAATAAGACACCCATGTACACTTGCTCTTTGCTTGTCACTACTTTTACTTATTGAGTAAATGGAGGAATTATTTTGGACAGAAGATGTTCACTTTTTTCAGAAACATCTCTCTTTTTCATTTTTTTTTTAAAATTTATATGAAATCAGATGAAGAACAAATGTGCAAAATCTAGCATGCAGTGTATTGGATATCATAAAACCATTGCAATGGTACAGTTACTGTTAGTGATTTTAATTCATACCAGACTAAATATGGGCGTATAAAATAGCATCTACTTACTTTCACTATCATGACTTGTAGTTCCTTGATTTTCATCTGTATTCATTTTGAGATTTTCAGTTAGTTTGTTGGCTGAAAGCATAAATAAGTCATATTGGTCAACATTCTTCATCATGTTCATTTGTACATCAGACAAATAAGTTAACACAGCTGTATACAGTTAATGATAAAAATAAAACTATTTTGTTTTTGCTATTAAGCAATGCTAAGACTCATCAAATAACTTACTTGAAACAATTATATTTTTTTGAAATAACTTAAGTTATTTTTTTTACTACATGTACATTGTAACCCAGTTTGAGAAATTCATGTTTTTAAAACTGTCTTGACTACTAAACCTGCATTGAAAAAAATTTACTTACTTTGGGCAGCCTGTCCTGGTTTTTAATACACTACTTCTTAATGGAATATTTCTTAATGAACATGATAGAGATGATAAAGTTAATAAGTGTTCATATAACAAAGAACAATGGACAAGGAAATCCAAATGCAGACATCTGGTCACTAATCAAGAAGACTAGTATACATAGTATATATTTGTATTAAAATTATGCAATTAAACCTCCTGCTAAGAACAGATGAAAACTTTAAAATTAGACCTTTGATCAATTAAAATCAATGTTTTTCTTCCTAATACAAAAAATCTGTTGGAAAAATCAATTATCTGCTTGATGTGACCACAAATCAAACTACATAATTTCAAATTCATTTCCAGGCATATTCCAGTCCAAAAACATGACTGACAGACATAACCAACTTTTTTATATTTCCCCAATGGGCCTTTTTTTTTTTTCTGACAATACTTGATGAATAAATTCAAATTATAATGAAAATTTATTTGGAAAAAAACCTACTTCAATAATAAAACTTACAAAGACACTTTCTTCTTTTCTTCTTAAGACTGAATAATGTTATTAGTTATCAACGATAACAGGATTATAAGATTTAGTGTCACTTGTTCAATTATAAATAATAAAACACATCTGGAACAAGAAATATTGTAAAACGTTTTAAAAGAATGCTGTAAGGAATTCTCGATAACAATCAAACTCCTTTTATGTTCATTATGTTTCAAATAACTTATATTAACTATATTTTAACTTTAATTGGGGTTAAGAGCCCCCCCCCCCCCCCCCCCCCCCTGTCATATAACAGCACACAGTCTGATGGATTTTGATAAATGCAACACACTTTCACTGCCATTAATAGCATTGCTTTGTGTTGAAGGCCATACAACAACATATAATGGTTTACTTTTATTAATTGTTATCTGGATGAAAAGTTTTCTCATTGGCACTCATACCACATCTTCATATATCTATATGTGAGTCTAAGGCGACTAAATAAATCATTAGAATGAAAATTTTAGGAATCAACAGGAAAGTTTTGTACACAATCTTACCCCAAAATAAATAAATTAAATTTTAGACTTATTTAAGTCCAAATAAACACAGACATTTTCAGTCTCTTGGTATACTCTCTCTCAGTGTGAAATGAACAAAGATAGCAAAAAACCGATAAGAGATAGCTTTTAGTATCATTACATAACATAAATCACCAATGAGCTTAGCTGCAATCAAAGTTCTAACAATTTCACTTTCAGACCTATTCGAGTCCAAATTGGACTCGCAGAGACATAAGCCATTTCTAGTTTATCTTTAAAAAACAGAACCTTTCAGAAATACCAGAAGATATGTTTTATATAAATTTATTAAAATTATACATCAATGTACATGTACATGAATCATTGAACCAAGCAGAGTAAAAACAAGAACTTAATTGATTTCTGATTTATTCAGATAGAAGTGAATATATCATGTATATGAACAAAGAAGATAAAATAAAACAATTTAAAAAAAAGCTTCTTGAATTATCACATGAAATCTGACTAATTTTCTCGGTCTATAGTCAAACCTGTCAAATGTAGCACAAGCTACCTTCAATCCAACATTTACAAAATTCAGTTTAGACTTATTCAAGTCTAAATAGGACTAGCATGAACTTTTCCAAAATTTCTTAAAGACTGTTAATTTTAACCCTGGCTATTGTCTTGGTTGATGATCAATCAACCATGCAAGCCCATCAATACATTGTACATGATACGAAAGAAAAAAAAATTATAAATAAATACAAAACATGCAAAATGATTTTTTTTTAGTGACAGAATGATGTTACATAACAAGAAGTAATTGTAACAGGATGCTGTGACCACCAGGGACTTTGATTTGTTTTATTGTCCCATACAAGATTATATATGGTTTAGGGGTGGGGATCTCAACCATTTAAAAGTTTTTCATACATATGGCATGTATGGGGTGGGGTAGCTCCCATGAACTCCCTACATGTATATTACATTTGATGTGTTTTATTCTTCCTAACAAGAATATATATGGTTTAAGGGTGGGGATCTTGACCGTTAAAAAGATAATAGCACATTCTCGAATTGATCGGGGTGGGTTGACACCCCCAGGGACTTCTCTTTAATTTCATTTGACTTGTCTAATCATCCCATTCAAGAAAATATATGGTTTAGGGGTGGGGATCTGGTCCGTTTATAGGATAATATCATATTCTCAAATCGAAAACAGGTTGTGGTGACCCCCCAGGGATTTCCCTTTAATTTCTTTGAATTTGATTTGTCGTCCCATTCAAGAAAATATATAGTTAAGGGGTGGGGATCTGGACCTTTACAAGATAAAAGCATATATTATCAAATTCAAGGGGGTGGGGATGACTCCCATGGACTCACTCTCAATTGATTTGTGTTATTGTTATGTGATAATTTCTGAAGATTGTGTGTGTTTATCACTTTTAGTTTTCAAGTTATATTCATTTGACAATTTTAGAAAATAAACTCCCTCCCTTCTTTCTATCAAGAAGAAAAAAATCATAATTCTCAAACATTGCATTATTTAATGTTTATCATAACCATGATAACACACAGTATCGTTTGGAATTTGTTTCAGAAAATATACGGTAATACGGGTAATAACAATATAATTGCCGAAGACATCACGAGTTGTCTCCCGAAATTACAAATAAATAACAGAGACAACACTTATTGACCTATAGAAGTCGAATGTTGTTTTCGGGTAGGTCACTTCAAAAGGCACGCGTACCAATTTAGAAGTCACGCGCCTTGATGGCACTGACAAAATATTGTTTACTTGATATCCCTTCATCTGTAAAAAATGTGTTTAGAAACCTAAAAAATCGGGGAACAACTGTGGATCATTTCAAAAACGTGCCTAAATAACCCTACTTTTGCCCCTAAAATGATAAAAATCAATACTGTACTCACTGACTTTCACGTTTCAGTTCTTTTCTAACAATGGCGTCAGGTAGCATGAAGTCCCGTAAAAAACCGCGTGATCGTAGGTCTCGTCATAAGGCGGTAAATTCAAAAAAACCACGGTTGATGAAAATATACCACAAAACGGAAAACGACGTGAACAAGTCAAAACTTGACTTTACGATTTTTACACTTTTTGACTTGTTTGAGTCAAAACATGTTTAGACTTGTATGTGTCTGAGCTCTGACTGATATAGGTTAATAATATCTTACCAGTATCTTGTTCTTTACATGTATTTAGTTTGACCTGGCTATTGTCACATTCACAAAAATCATCAGCATTGCCTGCATCTATTATCATGATAATAGTCCTACAAATGAAAAGTGTTAAACTATAAAATAATTCTTCAATTTTGTATCACAGGAATTGTAGGGTAGTGTAGCATCACTGTGCATGTTTTTTTTTTGTTTCTTTTAAAAAGGGCTCTATAAATATAATTCATACATTTATACATACATGTACATCAATGTACATGTAAGGTCCCAAAATTGAACTTTATAAAAGTTTGCAATGCTTTTGATATTTTAGTCGCCATGGCCTACATTCATTGACATTGTATAATAGATCATTAAACAAGATTATTCTTTAGATAAAGTTATCTAGTGTTTCATGTACAGAATGTTGTATGTAAAACATGTTTTGGAATGAGGCTTTACCACCAGGTAGAAGCTTTTTTAATAAACAAAGACCTGAACATGTACAACTTCCATTAAAAACTTAAAATTAAACTTAGGGTAAGAGAATAAAAACATATTGTCCTGCTTAATGTTGAATATGTTGAAATAAATTTTGATTACTATCATGCTTATCATGCTTATGGTCTATAAATTGTTTTTTTAAGCAAAAAATTAATATACATGTACATGATGTATATTGTACCCTGGTTAATAGCTTAACAATTTAAATTCTGTCCTTAGCTGACAAGGATATTTTGACCATTCTAATCCTCCCCCTTTCTTTTTGGTAATTAAATGGTCTCAAGACTCACGCCATATACACATTTAATATATAACTGTTGCATGGGTTTATTAATGCGATTTTATAATTCAAGACTGAAATGTGATTCAAATTTTGAGATATTCAGAAATATCCTGTTTGATTCATATAAAAAATACTCAAAATGTGAGTTTTAATTAAATTGCAATTACAAAAAAAAAATGTTTTACATGATTACCCTTTCACATTCTAGCTATAATAAAAACATTACAATAATATCTCAATTTACAGTATATTATTTGTTTGCACTTCGCTATGGGAAATAGATAAGATGTCCTAGAACAGGTCAGGTGTAAAAGAATATTCACATGCCCTTTCAACTCCCTCCGTTCTTTTTTCATCTGGCTATTGTATCAAATGTTGGTCCCCTAATTTCAGATTGACTATATAGTGGGTCTCATTAGGGGGCTAGGATGAAATTTGAAAAAAATAGGCAGGACAGGAGTTTTGAGTAAAAAAAAGAAGGCAGGATGAGACACTTGCAAAAAAATAAGTCAGGACGACAATTTAGGTAAAAAAAGTCAAGATAAACTAAAAAAAAAAGAAGGCAGGACCAAACAGAGTGAAAAATAAAAAGGCAGCACAGAAATTACAGCTAAAAAAAAATGCAGGACAAAAATTTTCATCCTAGCCCCCCCCCCCCCCCCCCATAAAAATCAAATGGAAGCTCCCTTAGGTGCATAGTATAAGCGGGATACTGGAATCTAACAAAACAATAAGCGGTGTTCCGGGATCAGAACCCCACACCCCCAATGAGATTCCCTTAAACGGCCTTTATACATGTATAAAGAACTAATAAAAATTGATTGTTAAGAAGTTGTACTACTACTTATGAAAATTGATTGTTAAGAGTTGTACAATGTACCTGATCCTAGTGGAATGACTCGTCCTGTATACACCCTGTCAGGAAATGATGAAGATCCTTGGTCAGCTTTCAAATTGGCTTTGCTGGAAGACGGTTGGATGGGATGTTGACATCTTGCTTGACTATGATGTCAATGAATTCCATAAAAGTCCCTGTACTTCAAGCATATTCTAACATGTCTAAGACGAGATGATATAACAACCATAGGAAAATAAACCACTCCTCGTCTTATATAAAACAAGGACTCCTGTTGGAAATTCTACACCATAGTTTGCATCATGTTTATTCACTAAGTTATGATTATTGTCTGGTAAATTATTGTCATGATTGGCAGATTCTTGCATTGGCAGTAATTATTCTTTTGTTCTTTAGTGCATTCAGATATCTTAAATAGTTTGTAATATGTAGATGCATAATGCTGGGATAGCCCAAATAGTCCTCCTAGATTATTAAAGTTGCAAACTTCGCTGTAAACTTTGTCTGCCAAGTCCATCATCACTGGGAGCTGACATGTTGCCCAAGGGAGATAAGTCAATGGAAGAGCATAAAAGATGTACTCCCTGGTTTCAGCCAATTTATTGATTTTTGCACTTGCAGTACAAAAACGTCTTATTTAAATTTTTAGACACATTTATTTTACTTTTTTAAATGATTGTATTAGCTATTTTATTACAATTGTATTTAGAATTAAATTAAAATAAAAATAGATATGATTCTGGCGAAAATTAAGTAGCCATTTTTTTTTATTTTATGTGAAGGATTGAGATGATATATAAAAAATTGTCAAGTTGTGATTGTCGATTTGGACGATTTTCTGAATATTGCATGGTTTTCTGGCGGATTGGCTCTTAATACGTTAAACTATTTATACGCCATTTGCTGAATAATAATATTTATTATTTATCATTATTAGAAGTATAATTGTTTAGTACATATGAAAGAATGAAGCAACATAACTATAGAAAATTTAAATTTAATAAATCTAGCGTACATTGCTGTTTTTCATGTAACAATAACACAATGTAACCGTAGCCTCAATAATTATTGTTACATTCGTAATTAATCGGTTCCTTACCCAACTTTGCATTCCGGCAATTAGTCTCCGATGTAACAATAATATTTTTTTTATTGTTACATTTCCATGTAACCGTAGCCAGTGCCTTTTTTATTTTCGGGCACCTCAATACCCCTTAAACCGAATCTGTGCACTATATTCACTATATAGCTTGTGTTCCTTATTATATAAGCTTTCTTATGGTATATAGGATATACCTGTAATTAGGGGATTCGAGGGTTCAAAACTCGATCGTAACGTCCTTTGGAAGTATTTTTTCTTGTTTTATGATTCAACGGTTTACGGTATTCGGTAGATCTCCTCATTTTTAGTGCGACTATTAGATTTTTCTCTGAGAAAATACCCCTTGTTTTTTATACGAAACTTTGTTACCTGTATATATATATATTTAGAGTTTATTTAGAGTTTTCATATTTTTCCATGTTTTATGGGTCATTTTCAAAAAATGTGGATATTTCAGTTGTGAAATAACAAAAAAATAAAATATTCAATTTTCAACTTTAATACATGAAATTGAATAGTTTAACAACAATACAACCTGAAATAAAAATATGCAATCTTAAATGCTACTACAAAAATATTTTAAAAAATAACATAGAAGCAAGTATGGGACATATGTCAACTACATAACGGATTTAGTTTCGGTCCCTAATTTTTTTTTAATAATATTTACATTTTGCTTGATATATATTTCCATAAAAATCATCACACTTTTTTTCAAAACAGTTAACATGGTTAAAATAACACTTTTTAGAAACATATTTTAAAGTGAATTTAATTCAGCATTGTCAACTACATAACGCTTTTTGTCAACTACATAACGTTATGTAGTTGACCGTTATGTAGTTGACCTATTTGTGGTTTTTGGATGTTTTTCTTGACCCTAATACTACCAGATAAATGGTTTTTATTGAATTAGAGTCAGTATTATAGACTTTGAATGATTTATGTAAAAAAAAATATTTATGCCAAAATTTGTCAATGTTTTTGCCGTTACAAAGTTGACATAGAATAAAATTACGGAGTAATTTGTACTCACCAAAACTAATCTATAATGAAATGAATCAATGATGTCATCCTGTAACTTTAAGCACGTCATCAAAGGATGAAGAGTAAGTAGAGAGCACTTCCTTAGTTACAAGGGATATAATCAGTTGTTTATTGGCAACATTATTTCATTTGTGTTATGTAGTTGACATTTTTTTAAGTACGAAATGAAAAGTAAAAAAAAATGCTAATAAAATCTAATAATTCCCTGTATTTGTGTATACATACCTGCAGTGATACCTATATATTTATAATAACAAAAGAAAAATAATAATTTCCGCTGGGTATTAAAACCAGCATTTAAAAAAGACAAGTTTTTCAATTTCGTACAAGCAATTTTGGGGTTTTTGGACCCTTTGAAACCCACTGGAAGCAATTTCTGTAGCTAAATTTCATATTAAATTTGCTGGAACTTGTTACACACACCAAAAACTAAATGGTGTATCTAAAAATTGGATAAGAATATTTATACTTTTTTAGAAATATTGATTGTACAAGAAAATCCACATTTTTTGAAAAAGGCCCATATGCATAAATGTGAAAAAATGAGATTAGGGTATTTATATTAAATTGGATAATGAGATTTAGAAAAGAATTATTGGCACTTTGAGACATTATAATTAGTTTGTCCTCCCGTTTCACAAGGCAAGGTGTAACATTCAGCCGGTGGGTTTCATTTGGTGGGAACAACCCGATAGAGTAAAGATGGGGGAAACGAATGATAAGATTAATGCTTGATGAATAAAAGTGGACACCCCTTTTCCCCCTTTACGAAATATATGATACAACTTAAGTGCGACTATTGTACCGTAAGCTTGTAGATATGCATAGCATGTATTATACATGTATCAGTAGCTGCGAGTACTCTCAGAACTGTACTTAGTGTCTTTTGTTGTTGAGATGTACATGTATAGCTGTCCACGATTACTCTATGTTTTTTGTTAAATGTATTTCTATTTGTATTCATTCGATGAGTTTAGTTTAGCCTTACACAAATCATTTTTATAAGGTCGTTCTTATGTTGCACTGTTTCACCACTGTCCTAGGTTAGGGGGTGGGGGTTAGTCCACGCTAATATGTTTAAATATGTTTAACCCCGCCTCATTCTGTACACATGTACGTACCTGTCCCATGTAAGGAGTGTGTAATCAAGTGGTTGTCGTTTTTTGCTGTGTTAAATACTTTATTGTTTTTCGTTCATTTTTTGTACATTAATTAAGCCGTTATTATTCGGTGACTAACTATGGTGTATGAGCTTTTCTCATAGTTGAAGGTTGTACAATGACATGTAGCTGTTAATTGCTGTGTAATTTAGTCTCTTGTGAAGTTTTGTCTCATTGGCAATCGTACAACATCTTCTTTTTATATATCCAGGACATACAAGAAGATATTAAAGTTATTCAATAAGAATAAACTTGAATAGTGAATAGTGCACAAAAACACAATTCACTATTCATGAATTTTGAATAGTGAAAAGTGAAAAGTGAATAGTGAACGTACTTCAGCCCGGTGATTCTTTGTGGATTGTATTTTCTTACAGGTGAAAGTCCTGCATCTTCCACAGAAACTTTTTGAAATTCAAGCAGAAATTGAACTGATCTAAGTTTGAAGCTCTGAAACTTCAATTTTGATTAATACAGAAAGAAAGAGAAGTTTACATATATTATAATCTGATTTATATTTTATATACAAATGATTCTCAATTTTGTTCAGGGGCCAGCTGAAGGACGCCTCCGGGTGCGGGAATTTCTCGCTACATTGAGGACCTGTTGGTGACCTTCTGCTGTTGTTTTTATCTTTGGTCGAGTTGTTGTCTCTTTGACACATTCCCCATTTCCATTCTCACTTTTATTAATCATTTAATAGCTTCACTCTTCCATAACAACAACACCAATGACAGCATGGAACCTCCTATGACATTCAAAACTGCATAAAAATTTACATGTTGATTTTTTCCTTTTAATCGAGTAGGTCTGTGTAAATTGGGATTGCTCATGTTCATTGGGTGAACAACTAGAGCAGGGGCTCTCCCTTTAGTGAAAGAGTAGCCATTGATTAAATGTGCCACCAAATTAATCCTTAAATCAAGTTGGGTGTATCTTTTTTTCCTTTTTTTTTTACTTGGTTGAAATGGTCATACAATACAAAGCCATTTATTACACACAAATTAGTGAGAAAGAAGAAATGAAATTTCCACCACTTTTTGGAGCTTCTTCCAACAGGATATTTTGACCGAAGTTGGTCACAAATATTAATATCAACACCATGAAAGTTTGCCTGGTAATTAGTAATGATCCGTGGACTTGTGATTTGTTTAACAGTACCATCTGTTTGCCTCCTTTCAGTAATATCACTCTAAAATAACTGGTATACAACAAGTAAGTATATTCTGTGAGTACATGTTTTATGTGCTAAAGGTATCTCATTTATACATGTATTCTATATATATTAAGTAAATGTTTTGATTTATAAAGGATCAATTGCAAGGATAACACATTTTTAATTTAAACTAAAATAATCGTATTAAAACATAGTTGATTGTTTGTTTGCTGCTTAATGTCCAGTCACGCATACATCATCATGACATGGATTATAAGGAAGAGTAAACGTTCATTAGCTACTCAACATCTTTCAAGAACAGAGTCTAATAGAGGCCTAATTCTGGCAAGTTTGTGAGTAGAATCCACCTCATTCACATGTAAATACTGTGTCAGCTTTTCATATCTTTTTACAGGCATGACCTTTTCTACACCTCCATTTGCAAGGAATTTATTTGTCGACCATAACAACTTGTAGTCCGGAACTTGTATAATCCCTATTAGAATTAGGATTCCTAGAAAAGATAAAATATACACTTTTTACTTTTTGTCATAAAAATGTTACTTTTAATATCACTTTTAAATATACATCATATACATGTGGATATACTAGGCTGTGCATACATATCTTGACATGTAAAATTTCTGTGATAAACCTACTTCTACTTTTGAGAATTATAAAAATACATGTGGGCCTTTTTCAAAAAATGTGGATTTTCTTGTACAATCAATATTTCTAAAAAAGTGTAAATATTTTTATATTATGAATTTTCTTAGAATCACCTTTTTTTTTATTCAGGAGAAGGAAGATAATTTTTTGAGAACTGTAACACAGTACATTATAATAATGATAAGATAATAAAATTTTGCTCTTACTCTTGTATAGTCTAGAAGAGAAGACAAGCATGCAAGTTAGCCTTGCAATGATTCTGTATCTTCAATTTACAGTTGTGCAATTACTTTTTAAAAAAAATCATACATACAGTATGAATGTTTACAAATGACTTTAAAAAACATGGAAATACTTTTTTATAAATTATAGGGAGAAAGTGGATTTTCTTAGAAATATTTTTTCCTTTTTTTATTAAAACTATTCAGAAGGAAGTTAACTTTGGCAGAAATAAACAAGATGCATTACATGTATACATGTAACCGGCCCCATATACTGCTTTATACCGTGACAGTAGTTTATATGGGCAGCAGTGACGCGATGCATGAACACGCATTACGTAATTGTGTACTATATGTGCTTTAAAGTCCAACAGGAAAACTCTGGCAATAATTCCGTTAGTCATACTGATAACCAAATTAGGGAAGAACCGAATCATAAACAAATGTATTACATAAAAGTGTTATGAACAAAATGATATTTTGAAAACTGTTGAACTATGAAATGATTTAAAAAAAATAATCTTATTTATAATCCCATACATGTATTTGAATCATAAACTTAGAAAAAAAACAGTTTAAAAACGACTGACTATATATAGTTGGCAGTAGTCCTTTTGTGACAGTTAATGTTTTTCAAGGGTACCATTTGCGCAATTTTTTCTTTCAAATATATCAATTGCGCCAATATTCGGAAATTATTTGCACCAGTTTACTTGTGACACATTTGTATCATAGATAATAACGATAAACAAATATTTGATGATAGTGCGTTGGTTTCACCACCTGTAAGTGCTAAAATCCCATCTACCGAAAGACGTACAACTAATGGAGCAGAGGCATTCTACAATAATTACAATGAACTGTTTATGGATCCCATCCGTCAATATTTGTGTTGTTTGACAAAATAGGCAAGCGACAAGCTACTACATATATTAAATTGCGAAATACTAATGCAGCAGCAGTAAGAAGTAAACATGTTTCAGAGTAAATGGGGAATGTGGCCATGGGACACAGACGATGCACCCGCTTGCATATCATATATCATTTTCATTATTCATTTGTAACGGAGTATAACAACTCCGGGATCCAGAACGGTTTCAGTGACGCTACCAAAATTCGAACTTATCTCTGTGTTGTGGTTCTAAGCATTGTGTATAAATTTCCTAACATTTGGTAAAGTCAAACCTTCATGTACGTAAGAGAACGGAAACGAAAATTTCAGCATTTTTTCCATTTGTAAAAGAACATAACTCTAGAATGGTTTAAATGACACCTACAAAATTTAAACTTGATCTGTTTTTTGTGGTCACCAGCATTGTGTATACACAGTGTGGGAACGAAACTGTACGGTTTTCTCATTAGTTTAAACATATTTTATTGTCTAGATATACAATAGTATTGGATTCCAGTTATAACAACTTAAGATAATCCTCTCCAAATAAGTACAATCTACAAAGTTTCAAGATGACAGCAATTATATATTTCAGTATAGTTTGAAAAATATATACAATATAAAATATATTATGTTTAAACGATAACGGCTGGATACGAGTACACTTTAAAATACAGTAATATTAAGCAAAGAATCTTTTTTGTATGGCGAATATAACTATGTACATTTCTGAAAAGGATTGTGTTTTGTTCAACAGTAATTTCGTCTGTTCAAAATAAAATATGTTCTATGAATATACAATGTATAACATCTAAGTGTTGACAGTTTTCTAATATTTTTGTCATTTGGGAGACTGTCAAGCATGGCTCCGACATTTGAAAAATAAGTTGCTTGATGGAAACTTTGATGATCTCTAATATTACTTAATGACGTTTCTGCTTCAAATTTTGGTAGCTAAATCATTCTAATCTCTATGTAAATATGAAACAATTAGATAATAAAAAAGATATTTTCATCCAAACGTTTTTCTTCTTATGGTGGAGCTCCGAGTAAAACGATTGAAACTGTCTCACAACAGCGATCAAAAATGTCAAATAAACATCGTAAAACCAATCGTTTCTACCAGAATTTTCACGTGTACCTTTTCTGATATATAGTCTCATCTGTCTGAAAGTTTCAAAGCCATTGTCCCGGAAGAATTCTAAATATATTCCTTTTCTCTATGTCAGATATTTTTATTGACTGTACAATCGCTTGCAAATCTACTGTACAATCACTTGGAGCTTTCATACACAATCGATTGACCAAAGTTTTATTAAAAACATAGCATATGCATTTCATTGGTTGTTCCTTGTCTGTACTATAATATCCATCTATGGTGTTTGAAATGAAAATTAATTTATTACACACAGATATAGAAAACTTCAAGCTAGTGCGGGGTCATGTCAGGTCACAGGCCGGACTCACCTGTTCAAGATTGTGTATTGCATGGTTGATTGCTGCTTTAGTGTCTTTTATTGATCATTCCGATCATAATCAAATAATTACAGAAATAGACAAATAAATGAAGAAAAAAGAAAAAGGAAAAATGGAAATGTAATCTTTCAATTAAACACTTAATTCTATATATGTATATATAACTCGTATACTCCCAGTCCGGGGTTATTTCAGGTCACGGTCCGGACTCGCCTAGTATTATTTCGTTGATTCTCGGATAAAAGTCTTTTGTTAATTTTTCCGATGACAATTTGATAAGCAAAAAGTTAAATCAATAAAAATAAAAAAACATATTTCAATCAAATAATGTGTGAAGTTTTATATCTCTATCGATGTCTACTAATATATAATAGAATACACCGAGTCCGGGGTTACTTCAGGTCACCATCCGGACTCGACTACTACGACCAACATTTGATTATTTCGTTAAATCTCGGATAAATGTCTTTTACATTTCCTATGTATTACAGGTTTAATCAAATGTTCCGTCAATATACTTTACGACAATAAACAGGTTCAAGGTTGTGTATTACATTGTTGAACGCCGCTTAAGTGTCGTTTATTAATTTTTCCGATGACAATCGAATAACTAAAGAAATAGAGAAATGAATAAAGGAAAAGTTAAAAGCAAAAAGGGGAAAAAGATCTTTCAATTAAACAAATAATTTAGTATATTTATATACAATCCGTATACTCCTGGTCCGGGGTTATATCAGGTCACAGTCCGGACTCGCCTAATATTAATTTGTTGATTCTCGGGTAAACGTCTTTTATTAATGTTTCCGACGACACTCCAATAAGGAAAAAGTTGAATGAATAAAAATGAATAAGTTCGTCTCATCAAATAATTTGTGAAGTTTTATATCTCTATCGATGTCTATAGTTTGCGAATACACCTAGTCCGGGGTTACTTCAGGTCACCATCCGGACTCGCCTATTACATTTAATTTTTTCGTTAAATGTCGGATAAATATCTTATAACTTTCTTATGTATTACATGCTTGATCAAATGTCCCGTCAATATACTTTACGACAACAAACAGTTTACATACAGTTAGTCGTCGTAATGCAATACACGCAGGTATAGTAAACTTCAAGCTAGTCCGGGGTCATGTCAGGTCACAGTCCGGACTCACCTGTTCAAGGTTGTGTATTACATTGTTGAACGCCGCTTAAGTGTCGTTTATTAATTTTTCCGATGACAATCGAATAACTAAAGAAATAGAGAAATGAATAAAGGAAAAGTAAAAAGCAAAAATGGGGGAAAAAAATCTTTCAATTAAACAAATAATTTAGTATATTTATAAACAATCCGTATACTCCTGGTCCGGGGTTATATCAGGTCACAGTCCGGACTCGCCTAATATTAACTTGTTGATTCTCGGGTAAACGTCTTTTATTAATGTTTCCGACGACAATCCAATAAGGAAAAAGTTGAATGAATAAAAATGAATAAGTTCGTCTCATCAAATAATTTGTGAAGTTTTATATCTCTATCGATGTCTATAGTTTGCGAATACACCTAGTCCGGGGTTACTTCGGGTCACCATCCGGACTCGCCTATTACATTTAATTTTTTCGTTAAATGTCGGATAAACATCTTTTAACTTTCTTATGTATTACATGCTTGATCAAATGTCCCGTCAATATACTTTACGACAATAAACAGTTTACATACAATTAGTCGTCGTAATGCAATACACGCAGGTATAGTAAACTTCAAGCTAGTCCGGTGTCATGTCAGGTCACAGTCCGGACTCACCTGTTCAAGGTTGTGTATTACATTGTTGAACGCCGCTTAAGTGTCGTTTATTAATTTTTCCGATGACAATCGAATAACTAAAGAAATAGAGAAATGAATAAAGGAAAAGTTAAAAGCAAAAAGGGGGAAAAAAATCTTTCAATTAAACAAATAATTTAGTATATTTATATACAATCCGTATACTCCTGGTCCGGGGTTATATCAGGTCACAGTCCGGACTCGCCTAATATTAACTTGTTGATTCTCGGGTAAACGTCTTTTATTAATGTTTCCGACGACAATCCAATAAGGAAAAAGTTGAATGAATAAAAATGAATAAGTTCGTCTCATCAAATAATTTGTGAAGTTTTATATCTCTATCGATGTCTATAGTTTGCGAATACACCTAGTCCGGGGTTACTTCAGGTCACCATCCGGACTCGCCTATTACATTTAATTTTTTCGTTAAATGTCGGATAAATATCTTATAACTTTCTTATGTATTACATGCTTGATCAAATGTCCCGTCAATATACTTTACGACAATAAACAGTTTACATACAGTTAGTCGTTGTAATGCAATACACGCAGGTATAGTAAACTTCAAGCTAGTCCGGGGTCATGTCAGGTCACAGTCCGGACTCACCTGTTCAAGGTTGTGTATTACATTGTTGAACGCCGCTTAAGTGTCGTTTATTAATTTTTCCGATGACAATCGAATAACTACAGAAATAGAGAAATGAATAAAGGAAAAGTTAAAAGCAAAAAGGGGGAAAAAAATCTTTCAATTAAACAAATGATTTAGTATATTTATATACAATCCGTATACTCCTGGTCCGGGGTTATATCAGGTCACAGTCCGGACTCCCCTAATATTAATTTGTTGATTCTCGGGTAAACGTCTTTTATTAATGTTTCCGACGACAATCCAATAAGGAAAAAGTTGAATGAATAAAAATGAATAAGTTCGTCTCATCAAATAATTTGTGAAGTTTTATATCTCTATCGATGTCTATAGTTTGCGAATACACCTAGTCCGGGGTTACTTCAGGTCACCATCCGGACTCGCCTATTACATTTAATTTTTTCGTTAAATGTCGGATAAATATTTTATAACTTTCTTATGTATTACATGCTTGATCAAATGTCCCGTCAATATACTTTACGACAATAAACAGTTTACATACAGTTAGTCGTCGTAATGCAATACACGCAGGTATAGTAAACTTCAAGCTAGTCCGGTGTCATGTCAGGTCACAGTCCGGACTCACCTGTTCAAGGTTGTGTATTACATTGTTGAACGCCGCTTAAGTGTCGTTTATTAATTTTTCCGATGACAATCGAATAACTAAAGAAATAGAGAAATGAATAAAGGAAAAGTTAAAAGCAAAAAGGGGGAAAAAAATCTTTCAATTAAACAAATAATTTAGTATATTTATATACAATCCGTATACTCCTGATCCGGGGTTATATCAGGTCACAGTCCGGACTCGCCTAATATTAACTTGTTGATTCTCGGGTAAACGTCTTTTATTAATGTTTCCGACGACAATCCAATAAGGAAAAAGTTGAATGAATAAAAATGAATAAGTTCGTCTCATCAAATCATTTGTGAAGTTTTATATCTCTATCGATGTCTATAGTTTGCGAATACACCTAGTCCGGGGTTACTTCAGGTCACCATCCGGACTCGCCTATTACATTTAATTTTTTCGTTAAATGTCGGATAAATATCTTATAACTTTCTTATGTATTACATGCTTGATCAAATGTCCCGTCAATATACTTTACGACAATAAACAGTTTACATACAGTTAGTCGTTGTAATGCAATACACGCAGGTATAGTAAACTTCAAGCTAGTCCGGGGTCATGTCAGGTCACAGGAATACTAATGATACGGAGATTACGTGAATAATTCATAAGCGATGTATCTTAGTTTATTTCTTATGCAGCAAAAATACTGCAATCTGATTGGTTAATTACCCCGGTGTAAATAACACCCCACCCTGGTTCACCCCGGGATAAATAAAATTTTGCCAAAAATTTCAGAATTTTTTTATTTTTTTTGCCAAGAAAAAAAAATTAAAAAAAATAAAAAAAAAAAAAATAAATAAATAAACAAAATAAAATGTTAAATTAAAAATTAAAAAAAAAAAAAAAAAAATTCAAAAAATTTTAAATAAAAATTTTTTTTTTCCGGAAAACTCAAAGAACACAAAATTTTTCTTTTCCAAAAATTAAGTAAAAAGTATTTTACAATGCGCAGCAACATAGACATTGAAAAAAACGTTACACTGTAAATTTTTCATTACCATTTTTTCAATTTTACATCCTGGTTTCAAAATGAGTTAAGGAAATGTTCATAAGAAATAAATTCGTTATCTTGGTGTAATCAGGGGTGTACGGAATTTTACACCGTTGTTGAAAATTCATACACCCATTCGGCTGCGCCTCAGGGTGTATGAATTTTCAACAACGGTGTAAAATTCTGTACACCCCTGATTTCACCAAGATAACTAATATTATTTTGACAATGGCTGCTGAAATAAAATTATTTCACTATATTGAACATTTTTATTTATTATTTCATTATATCTCGGAGCTAATGCCCCTTTAAATCTAACTTATATACATGCTAGATTATGATTGATAGTGTAGTCTTTGACACCTTTTGCGTGAAACATTGGGTTGTTGAATTATTTTAATAGACTTTGTGATGACAATCAAATGAGCAAGTAAATCTTTTTTTATTATTTTACGGCAGAAAAAAATGGAGTAATTAAAATAACATGTTATTGACAAGTGAAGCGTTATTTGCGATGTTGATATAATAATAAGAATGATGTGATGTAATGTGATTGCCAATGAGACAGCTGACAAAGAAGACCAAATGACACAGACATTTACAACTATAATAGTTCACCGTACGACCTTCAAAAATGAGAAAATTCCATACCGGAAAGCAATAATGAAAGATAAACAAATGTATTACACATCAACAAACGACAACCACTAAATTGCAGGCTCCTGACTTGCACAGGCACATACTTAATGTTGCCAGTTTTAACTCTTTTGAAGGCGCCAACCCTCCCCGAACCTGGAACAGTGATCTAAAATAAGAACAAACTATAAAAATCAGTTGAAAAACTATTAACTCATCAGATGGATACAAATAGATTTACACAAAAAAAGTATACTTGGGTTGGTACTTATACTTGGATGGGTACTTTAAAATACAACTGATACAGCGACACCACAGAACGACACCAACTACATATACGAGAATACTCGCAATTACTGATCACAGCTAGTACAAAAAAGCAATCCATCATAGTTCATACTAGGATGAAATTTGAAAAAAAGGCAGGACAGGAGTTTTGAGTAAAAAAAAGGCAGGATGAGCAACTTGGCAAAAGAAAAGTTAGGATGACAATTTATGTAAAAAAAAAGTTAGGATAAACTAAGAAAAATAAGGTGCAAGACCGAAAAGAGTGAAAATAAAAAGGCAGGACAGAGATTACAACTAAAAAAAAAGGCAGGACAATATTTTTCATCCTAGCCCCCCCCCCCAAAAAAAAACAAATCAAATGGTAGCTCCCTTATTTAAACACTGAATTACCAATAGCCTTAATGTAATGTATTTTGTAAGTAATTCCTGGTTGTGTCTTCTTTTTATACGACCGCAAAAATTTTAATTTTTTGGTCGTATATTGCTATCACGTTGGCGTCGTCGTCTGCGTCGTCGTCGTCGTCGTCGTCCGAATACTTTTAGTTTTCGCACTCTAACTTTAGTAAAAGTGAATAGAAATCAATGAAATTTTAACACAAGGTTTATGACCACAAAGAAAGGTTGGGATTGATTTTGGGAGTTTTGGTTCCAACATTTTAGGAATTAGGGGCCAAAAAGGGCCCAAATAAGCATTTTCTTGGTTTTCGCACTATAACTTTAGTTTAAGTGAATAGAAATCTATGAAATTTTGACACAAGGTTTATGACCACAAAAGGAAGGTTGGGATTGATTTTGGGAGTTTTGGTTCCAACAGTTTAGGAATTAAGGGCCAAAAAAGGGCCCAAATAAGCATTATTCTTGGTTTTTGCACAATAACTTTAGTACAAGTAAATAGAAATCAATGAAATTTTAACACAAGGTTTATGACCACAAAAGGAAGGTTGGGCTTGATTTTTGGAGTTGAGGTCACAACAGTTTATGAATTAGGGGCCAAAAAGGGGCCCAAATAAGCATTATTTTTGGTTTATAAGTAAATAGAAATCTATGAAATTTAAACACAAGGTTTATGACCATAAAAGGAAGGTTGGGTTTGATTTTGGGAGTTTTGGTCCTAACAGTTTAGGATTAAGGGGCCCAAAATGTCCAAAATTGAACTTTGTGTGATTTCATCAAAAATTGAATAATTGGGGTTCTTTGATATGCCGAATCTAACTGTGTATGTAGATTCTTAATTTTTGGTCCCGTTTTCAAATTGGTCTACATTAAGGTCCAAAGGGTCCTAAATTAAACTTAGTTTGATTTTAACAAAAATTGAATCCTTGGGGTTCTTTGATATGCTGAATTTAAAAATGTACTTAGATTTTTAATTATTGGCCTAGTTTTCAAGTTGGTCCAAATGGGGGTCCAAAATTAAACTTTGTTTGATTTCATCAAAAATTGAATAAATGGGTTCTTTGATATGCCAAATCTAACTGTGTATGTAGATTCTTAATTTTTGGTCCAGTTTTCAAATTGGTCTACATTAAGGTCCAAAGGGTCCAAAATTAAACTAAGTTTGATTTTAACAAAAATTAAATTCTTGGGCTTATTTGATATGCTTTATCTAAATATGTACTTTGATTTTTGATTATGGGCCCAGTTTTCAAGTTGGTCTAAATCAGGATTCCATATCAAGTATTGTGCAATAGCAAGAAATTTTCAATTGCACAGTATTGCACAATAGCAAGAAATATCTAATTGCACAATATTGTGCAATAGCAATTAAATTTTCAATTGGAGTTATCTTTCTTTGTATAGAATAGTAGTGGATAATATATGTTGGAAATTTGCCAGACATGACTATGATGTCATTTTCTATTTTTATTTGCCAATAACTTTATGTAAATAACTTCATTGGAAATTTGCCAATATAAAATGTTGCTGATGAAGCTTTTTTTCCTTATCTTATCTAAAATGTTTTTAGATAATGTATGTTGGACATTTGCCAGACATGACTATGATGTCATTTTCTATTTTTATTTGCCAATAACTTTATTTAAATAACTTCATTGGAAATTTGCCAATATAAAATGTTGCTGATGATTTTTTTTTTATTGTTTTATACAATAAACAATGTATATTCACTTTTACTACCAACCAATCTTTACCATTCAGTGATAACAAGCACTTTATTTTACATTTTAATATTTTATGATGTATTTAAAAGAGTAGTTATTGTTGCAAACTCCATTAGAAATTTGAATTGATATCAGTTTTGGAAAAAGGGAAACAGGGATGTGAAAAAAGGGGGGGGGGTTAAATTTTTCTCATTTCAGATTTCATAACATTTTTTTGAGAGGATTAATATTCAACAGCATAGTGAAATGCTCAAAGGCAAAAATAAACCCTTTTAAGTTCATTAGACCACATTCATTCTGTGTCAGAAACCTATGCTGTGTCAACTATTTAATTTTAGATTTAAAAAGTTTGAAGAAGAAATCTTTAATTGATTTGTAAAATCTTGACATTTGTTTTGTGTAAAAAAAAAACATGTAATGTCAAAAATTTGATCACAATCCAAATTCAGAGCTGTATCACGCTTGAATGTTTTGTCCATACTTGCCCCAACTGTTCAGGGTTCGACCTCTGCGGTCGTATAAAGCTGCGCCCTGCGGAGCACCTGGTTTCTTTTTCTTTCTATAAACCAATATCCTAAAGCGAGTGTAAACCTTTGTCAATAATTCATTCTGAGGAACAGTATTAGAGGTCATAAGAATTTAGAGAAACAATTAAAAGTCATAAGAATTCGGAGGAACAATATAAGTCTTAGAGATTATAAAAACTCGGAGGAACAAATAAAAAGTCTCAAGGCTTCTGAGGAACAGCAAGAGATCATAAGAATTCGGATGAACAATCAAAAGGCATAAAAATTCGGAGGAACAATGAAAAGTCATAAGAATTCTGAGGAACAATAAGATAAAGGAATTTGGAGGAACAATAAGATATCATGAGAGTTCGGAGGAACAATAAGACCCAATAAGATATCACAAGAATTCGGAAGAACAATAAGAGATCATAGGAATTCTTATGATACTAGTTGACAATTCATAACAAATGTACAATTGGCTAACGAAAGAAGTTTATATTGATGAATAGAAAGTGACATTCACCTGCAATTTACCTGTGCACAATTGGCGCAAATGTAAGATCGAAACTTTTAAAAATCGGCGCAAATGTCAAACACCCAATAAAACACGAGACTTTCATTACACAGTGACATAACGCGTAATTGATGTTCTCATAACAGGAAACCAATATTAAAAGTGATTAATTAAGACTGCCAAAACAATAGATCAAATTTCTTGTCCAATTGCCTGTATATATATATATATATATATATATATATATACAACTCGTCTAAACATCAACCCAACAATGTTAGATCTGTAAATTTGCTTTCGAAAATTTTTGGTTCTTCCATCGAGGGGATTCGAACCCATGCTACTGTGATATCGTGACACCAAATCGCCTGCACTGCAGCCGTCCCGCTAGACCACACGACCACCTGGGCTCTCAAAAAAAGAGCTTTCGGTGGGCATGTGTTACCTTTCCACGTCAGTTTTAATCTAGCGGCGTACTACAGTACATGATATATAAGGCATGAAGATGTTATTGTTACAGATCAGCTAAATTATCTATAGTAAAGGATCCTACAAATTAATGTAAGATACAGTCACAGAAAATAATTATATTCATAAGTACGTCTGAGTCAGTGACAACCCTACAACAGATGTATCCATCGGATCGCCATCAATGATGGTGATACATGGCTGTGTACATAATGTATATACAACTCGTCTAAACATCAACCCAACAATGTTAGATCTGTAAATTTGCTTTCGCAAATTTTTGGTTCTTCCCTCGCCGTGATTCGAATCCATGCTACTGTGATATCGTGACACCAAATCGCCTGCACTGCAGCCGTCCCGCTAGACCACACGACCACCTGGGCTCTCAAAAAAAGAGCTTTCGGTGGGCATGTGTTACCTTTCCACGTCAGTTTAAAAAATATATTCAAAATATATATATATTATATTGTAAATATGTATTTCTCTATACCTTGTCAAAATGATGGTTTATTGAGAATATATATCATGTACTGTAGTACGCCGCTAGATTAAAACTGACGTGGAAAGGTAACACATGCCCACCGAAAGCTCTTTTAGTGAGAGCCCAGGTGGTCGTGTGGTCTAGCGGGACGGCTGCAGTGCAGGCGATTTGGTGTCACGATATCACAGTAGCATGGGTTCGAATCCCGGCGAGGGAAGAACCAAAAATTTGCGAAATCAAATTTACAGAACTAACATTGTTGGGTTGATGTTTAGACGAGTTATATATATATATATATATATATACATGTATATATATATATATATATAAGTACGTCTGAGTCAGTGACAACCCTACAACAGATGTATCCATCGGATCGCCATCAATGATGGTGATACATGGCTGTGTACATAATGTATATACAACTCGTCTAAACATCAACCCAACAATGTTAGATCTGTAAATTTGCTTTCGCAAATTTTTGGTTCTTCCCTCGCCGGGATTCGAACCCATGCTACTGTGATATCGTGACACCAAATCGCCTGCACTGCAGCCGTCCCGCTAGACCACACGACCACCTGGGCTCTCAAAAAAAGAGCTTTCGCTGGCCGTGTGTTACCTTTCCACGTCAGTTTTAATCTAGCGGCGTACTGCAGTACATGATATATAAGGCATGAAGATGTTATTGTTACAGATCAGCTAAATTATCTATAGTAAAGGATCCTACAAATTAATGTAAGATACAGTCACAGAAAATAATTATATTTATAAGTACGTCTGAGTCAGTGACAACCCTACAACAGATGTATCCATCGGATCGCCATCAATGATGGTGATACATGGCTGTGTACATAATGTATATACAACTCGTCTAAACATCAACCCAACAATGTTAGATCTGTAAATTTGCTTTCGTATGTATATATATATATCTTTATTCTCAATAAACCATCATTTTGACAAGGTATAGAGAAATACATATTTACAATATATACAGTTTCTTAGAGAAACATAAACACACCGGCGAATTATTTAGAAAAGTAGGAATTCTATTTTTCCCTTAACGTCTAGAAAAAGAAAACAATACACAAAAAAAATATAACCTCGAATGTTTCAAACTATTGCGCTTTACTCTTCCTATGAAAAGAATTTAATTTGCTTTCATTGATAATAAAAAGATTTTATTAATTTTCATAAAACAATAACGACAAAGGAATTATTATATATCTCTTCCTTACTTTACTTTACTCTTTTTTGTTCAATTTTGCGCTCGGAATGTTGATTTTTTTTTAAATTTATATATACTGTAACTTATTATATGACAGTAATCTTTAAAAAAATCAAAATGGTAAAAAACCCACAGTCCGGGTCCGGCATTCAGTCCGGGTCCGGCGGCCAGTCCGGGTCCGGGTTTCATACCAAAGTCCGGGTCCGGAGTCCGGTCCGGTCCGTGTTTCAGTGCGTACCAATTTTTAGATACTGTCTTTCATCGTTACCCATAATCCTCAGCGTCGTGGCGGAGTTCCGGTTTACAGATAACTGATGGAAAACGCCCAGTTATCCGAGTCTGAGAATTTGCAACCCAAATTATGTGGAAAGAAAAAGACTAGTTATGGAGATTATTGTTGTGTCCCTGGATGCAGCAATCAAAGAAGGAAAGACAAGGGCAGTGAAGTTAAAAGGTCGTACTACAGGTTTCCCAAAGACGAGAAACAGAAAAGTACCTGGACCAAAATGATAAGGAGAGATCATTGGGAACCAAGACCCTTTGATCGGATATGTTCCGATCATTTTGAAGGAGGCAAGTTACGTTTGTATACTAACCATAGGTATTGAATTAATTGCAGCGACACATAATTTTTTTCAGACAGTGTTAAATAGCTGATGAGTGATTGAATACTTACAAATAGTCTTGACCACTTGATAATTTTATGATTGTATGGGAAGTTATAAAGGGTAAACCAGATAAGATCTGAGTGATACAACTAAATGGTGAATCATTTTCACAATGATAATTTGTCAATTTTTTGGTTTATCATGTTCATTGTTTGTTTTTAAGTGCACATATCAATATAATAATAACAAAAATATAGGACCACAGCCAGCTTGTTAACCTTTCATAGCTTTAAACAGGGACTTTAACCTTTCATAGATTTAAACAGGGACTTTCTATACTACATGTATCCGCTACAGCCGAGATCAGTTTGATAATTTGTATAGACATTGTTACAATGTATAAGTAATCAGTCCCGTTAGTATAGAAAGTCTTGATATCTTTAAACAGTAATATAGATCAGTGCAATTCCATACCAGATTGTAACTTGTGGAGGCCATATACAAATGTACCATATATTTTGCTCATAACTAGACATGCTAGAGATTGCATCAGTGAAGTACTTGTTTTTAAGAAACCTTCTTAGTACAAGGAAGTTCACTTGGGGATACCATTTCATCAAGGGATGTCAGTTCAAGTCTGACCGGAGGTTATTTATTTGTTTCTAAAGTACTGATTGTTGCATATCTTATAGGCACGAAACAGACATCATCAACAGAAAAAGGTAACATACCTACTCTGTTCCCATATCAAAAGAAAACACCAGCTAGAAAAACAAGTAATTCAACTAAACAAGAAATACAAGTAATTGATGGTTAGTACAATTTAATACATGTAAAAATACAATATTTTGCCAAATATATTAACTACAACACAGTAAAAAGTACAACAATATTATCTAGTGATACACAATTAATATCACCATCAGCAAATTATTTCTTGCATTTAAAATGCTGAAACCTTGACCTATATTATTTGGTTTACAATCAATTTGCTTAAATCCCAGAAAATTTTGTCAAACGGGTCAATTCATCATTGCAAAAAATCAAACTTCTTTTAAAATTTTAAATTAAATGACGCTAATAGCAAATTATTGATCATGATCAGCTGTGCTGTTAAAATAGTCAAAACTGTCAAAATAACAATTGTCAATAGACAAGTTTTATTGATATTTTACAATAAAAATAATGTGATGGAAGAACAAATAAAAATAGACAGACAGTAATTATTTCACTAGTTACTCATACACATGTACATCCCTCACACACTTTTGTGTCCCTGAGGCTTAAATATGCATAATTATTTCATAAAAAAAGATGTGCAAACTGACATGAATGCATCAGAGTCCTTATTAGACATTCTATATCTTTACAACAAAAAACACTGATGAAATGAAATTATATGACATACATCCTATCAAATTATCAAGTTTAAAACAACATAAACATCAATTATTGACACCAAGTGATACATGTAGTAAAAATTCAACTGGCCCTTTGGTCAAGTGAGCAAATATTTGGCACTTAATAATATTAAGTTATAGTCGAAAAAATCAAATATTTCCATAGTTGATCTCCGATATAAAGAAAATAATACAATATTTGAGGTTAAATAACAAAAACTCTGATTTTAAACCAGTTCTTTGAAAATTAAGATAAAGTATTTTTTCCAGATACAATGTAATACTTAGGCAAAATTTAAAAACAGTCATAAATAATGGTGATAAAGCAGGCTTCTTTTTTTGGTACTTTATCGTTACAAAAGTTCACATTTTGGATAATAGATGATATTTCAAATAAAGAGGTGCAGAAAACCTGATAATCTACATATATCTATTCTATACTATAATATACCTTTAACAAATACACATACATCTCGTCCTACAGGGCAGTTAGAAAACAAGACCAGACAGAGAAAAAAAAGATTATTTCAAGATATCACTGTCGCCAATAATCAAGTAGGGCGTCCATTAGATAAGAAGCCATATGAACCAATAATACCTCAGATTAATAATCATGATTACATAAATACAGAAACAGAAAAAGGAAATTATTGGTTAATCAAAGAATATCTACCTGAAATTAAAGAAAAAATGAATGAACTTGAACGTCTGAAACAAATTAATGAAAGCCAAGCTAAGCAGATTTTAAGCTTACAAAACATGATTGACAATCCTAAACGCATGGTTTTTTGGACAGGCTTTTCAAATTATGAGAATTTCTATGCTTTATTTCAATATTTTGAACCAAGGGCTACAAACATGAGATATTGGAAAGGTGATGCAGGCATGCCTGATACATTTTCTGATAGGAAAAGAGGTCCAGAGAGGAAGCTTTCGTTAATTGATGAATTCTTTTTAACTATGGTGCGTCTGAAAGTTGGCTTATTGGTTGAAGATTTAGCAATCAGGTTTTCAATCAGTGTTGGTTTGGTTTCACAAATTTTCAGCTCTTGGATAAATCTAATGTATGTTGATCTCAAGGAGTTATGTGAACTACCTTCAAAAGAGGTATTGAATGAAAATCAATCACACGCTATGAAGGATTTTGAAGATGTAAGGGTTATTATTGATTGCACTGAAATATTTGTTCAAAATCCAAGCAAACTTGATGCAAGAAAACAGGTTTTCTCAAATTATAAGCACCACAACACATTCAAGTTTTTGGGGAAAGACGGCTTCAAGCCGTCAATCCCCTATGGGGTTGACCAGAGTGACATTCCCTCACATCATTCATTTTGTTTTTATAGTGTGGAAAACCCCCCAACAAATCTTACTTAGATTGAAGAGAAGGAGACCCAGAAATGAATAGTTTGACTTTAAACACTTTTTTACACATTTCCCTTCTGTTTCTCATGAAATGATCGTATCTTGAGCTCTACTTTACACTATTTACGTTTCTTTTACAAGCCGGAAAAATCAGTATGACGAGATAATCTAAATATATCCAACCTACATTGTATTTAAATAGTGACGTCATTCTTGGAATGCCACACTAAAGCAGGGATATCCTTCACTGGTTATTTAAATCATTCTCAGAGATCGTGCACTAATTACAAATTGGTATTTGTTATAAAATTTAAATATAATAATGTTTGCTGTAGATGATTGAAACATCAACATGTAATACTTTAATTTTTAGGTCATCAACTTTCAAAGTAAACAAAGATCGTGGGGTTAAATGTGATAGGGGAGAGAAACGATTTTATTCATTTTTTCTGTAAAAATTCTGTTTTGAGAATCTTCCTCCAATTCAGGAGTACCTCAATTGATGAATATTATCCACTAAAATAAAAGTTAATGTATTTAAACACTTAAAATTAGACATTTCATTGGATTAGTAGTCTTCCATTAAAACTAAATTTTTGTGTACCAACATAATCATTGTAATGGTAAAAAAAAAAAAATAAGAATGTTGTATTTTGTAGTTCAAACCTATTTATTCATGAAATTTACAAATATTTCAAGTTTAGGATTTGGAAACAAGCTTCACACAGTTTACATCAATCATGTTGTTTTTTATTAGTACCTGTTTCCCTGTGTTGAGAGTTGTAACTGGGAACTTTATCAATGGAAATTTAAAACTGAAGAAATTTTTCAGTCCACACTTTCTTAAGAAAAAAACTTTAAAATCCGAGAATACTATCACAAAAAATGGAAAATGGCCCTAGCCTGCAGTTCAGTGGTACACAATTACACGATTGCAAAAATATTGTTGTTGTTGTGAAATGACAGAATTCAGTTGAATTTTAGAGATAATTAACTATCAACTTTAATCAAATGTTTAGATTTAGAAGATGCAGATCTCTTTCATTGGTCAAAATTGAATCCTAAACTAAGGAAACAAAATTACATTAACAACAATTGATTTCAATATTGTCAACCTTTTTACATGTTCTAGCTGTTCTCTTTTTCATTCTTTATATGAAGACTATCAAAAGATACCCCCTTCTTCCAAAAAAAATTAATTAAATAGAAACAAGGGCCGTCTTTCCCTTCAGAGCTATTCAGCTCTTTGATTGATTGGTGTTAGCCCACAGATGGGGATAACTTATGTAAGCAGGATGTATGGTGGTCGAGCATCAGATAAATTTATAACATGCGACTCAGTTGATCTCCTTCATAATTTAGAAGTCAATAAAGGTTCTGTAATGGCTGATAGGGGATTTTTGATAAGTGGTATATTAAATGACATGGGTGTTAAGCTGCACATGCCGTCTTTCAAGGGAACAGAAAGAGCACAACTGAAAAGCTCAGAAGCCAGAACGTCTGAAGATATCTCAAAGGTTAGAATTCATGTCGAACGTGCCATTCAGAGAGTGAAAACTTTCCACATTCTAGATGGCGAGGTAAAACTATCAATGAAAGATTTGGCAGAACAAATATTTAACGTATGTGCTTTCTTGGTGAATTTTCAAACCCCAATTTTGAAGAAGTAGTTGGATTTCTTGGTCGTGTGTGTATTTCAAGACCATTTCATACCTGTACATGTAGATGTTTTGTATTCATTCAATATTTATTTATTTCAATTAAGTTGCAGATAGATCTACATGTTTTGTTATTGTTTGTATTGTCTTGAAATTTTTGTCTTTTTTTTTTATTTATTATATAAAATTAAGAAACAAGATGATGCTCTCTCTTGAAAACCATAATTCAATAAACATGATAAACAGGTTCTAATTTTTAATGAACATCAGGCAATTTTTAAAGATTTTGAATTTCAGATTCTATCAGTTGTTAGAGCTTGTGTCCTGAAATAGTGTTTTAAGTTACATGAAGATTCAAAAAGTAAACAGATTTTGAAAAGCACCAAATACATGTATTCATATCTTTCATACTCTAAAATGGTATGAAAAGTGAATTTAAATTGTCACAATTATCAATTAAAAAAACCCATTTGTCATTTTCAAATTCTCTCTCTGATCATGCAAAGGTCTACATTTTTGACAAACATACTTCTTGCCCCTGTGAAGTTCAATATTTAACCTCCGAAAACCTTCACAGAAAAAATGGTACCATGTATTGGAGGAACATGCTATATTTGCGTCACATGCAATAAGTTCTCCTTTAATTGTGGAATATATAGGTGCCTTGTGGTCTCTACAGTAAGAAGCACAGCCTAAGTTCCAGTTCTGACTCGAATCACTTTTTTTACTCTGACAATCTTTTAATCCCTGACATTCTTTACCAGCCAAATTTTGGTCATTAACATCATCGGCAGCATCATTATCAACATCATTAACATCATAGGCAGCATCATTATTAACATCATTATTATCTCCATCATCATCATTGGTGCCCTCAAGATGAATATTCTTGTCTTGTTCTTCTGAAATTTGATCAAATAAATCATTCGTAAATACATATTTTATACATCTTCCAACTGAAATTTATAAATTGATTTTGATTAAAAAAAATACTAAGCACAGTGACACGCCCATACATGTATATGTATACTTGCGGTATTATTAATATTGGGGGGGGGGGGGTTCTGGAGTTAATTTTATGATTACCGATATTTAACTTAAATTAAAATCTTTTTTATTTCATAAACTGTACTTTGTTTATAAGAACAACCATTCGACTGTAAGTAGGTTCCGTTTTTTTCTCTAAAAATATATTGTTATTCTGTTATTCCTAACCTTTGCCTTTGAAGAAAGAAATCTTTTGATGCAGCAGATTGAAAAAATATTTTTGATTAAAGTGTTACATGTAAGTGAGTGCTGAGAAAAATAATTTGATTCACACAGCAAAAAAAAAAGAAACACCCATAAGTTGATGCTTTCAAAACATTGAAAATACCCCTTCATAGTTGAATGGTTGTTAATTCATTATATATATTTAAGTTGAACATGTTGAATGATGTCATCATTGTCTATTTTAAGTAATCAATTGTCATAATTATAGTTTTGCATATGAAACATCTTCTATAAAGATGTTCATACTTTGTTCTCCTGTTTTTTATGTATTGAATAACATTTTTGTTGTGTACATTGTTTTTGATCTATCATTAAAATAAATTGCACCGTGAACAATTGAGGCCTGTATAAACACAACAATCTAGCTTGATACAGCTCTGAATTAGATTGTAATTAAATATTTGACACAGCATAGGTTTCTGACACAGAATGAATGTGGTATAACAACCTCAAAAAGATGCTCCGCAGGGCACAGCTTTATACGACCGCAGAGGTTGAACCCTGAACGGTTGGGGCAAGTATGGACACAACATTAAAGCTGGATTCAGCTCTAAATTTGAATTGTGATTAAATAGTTGACACAGCATAGGTTTCTGACACAGAATGAATGTGTTCTAATGAACTTAAAATTTTTGTTTTCTCTTAGAGCAATTCACTATGCTGTTGAATATTAATCCTCTCAAAAAAATGTTTGAAGAAATTTTCTTTTTTATTTATGAAATTTCAATTGAGAAAAATTGAACCCAATTTTTTTAATCACATCCCCCTTTCCCTTATTCCAAAAGTAATCTCAATTAAAATTTCTAATGGAGTTTGCAACAATAACTACTCATTTAAATACATCATAAAATATTAAGATGTAAAAAAAACTGCTTGTTATCACTGAATGGTAAAGATTATTTTAATTTATCAGTTGGTAGTAAAAAGTAAATATACATTGTATATTGTATATAACAAAGATTTAAGTTGATTCTGGACAAAGAAAGATAACTCCAATTAAAAAAAAATCTTGCTATTGCACAATATTTTGCAATTAGATATTTCTTGCTTACTATTCTGGACAAAGAAAGATAACTCTAATTAAAAAAAATATTTGCTATTTCACAATATTGTGCAATTAGATATTTCTTGCCATTGCGCAATACTGTGCAATTGAAAAGACTTGCTATTGCACAATACTTAATATAATAATTTTAGATCCTGATTTGGACCAACTTGAAAACTGGGCCCATAATAAAAAATCTAAGTACATTTTTGGATTCAGCATATCAAAGAACCCCAAGATTTCAATTTTTGTTAAAATCAGACTAAGTTTAATTTTGGACCCTTTGGACTTTAGTGTAGACCAATTTGAAAACAGGACCAAAAATGAAGAATCTTCATACACAGTTAGATTTGGTATATCAAAGAACCCCATTTATTCAATTTTTGATGAAATCAAACAAAGTTTAATTTAGGACCCCGATTTGGACCAACTTGAAAACTGGACCAATAATCAAGAATCTAAGTACATTTTTAGATTCAGCATATCAAAGAACCTAACTGATTCATTTTTTGTCAAAATCAAACTAAGTTTAATTTTGGACCCTTTGGACCTTAATGTAGACCAATTTGAAAACGGGACCAAAAGTTAAGAATCTACATACACAGTCATGACAGTTAGATTCGGCATATCAAAGAACCCCAATTATTCAATTTTGATGAAATCAAACAAAGTTTAATTTTGGACCCTTTGGGCCCCTTATTCTGTTGGGACCAAAACTCCCAAAATCAATACCAACCTTCCTTTTATGGTCATAAACCTTGTGTTTAAATTTCATAGATTTCTATTTACTTATACTAACGTTATGGTGCGAAAACCAAGAAAAATGCTTATTTGGGTCCCTTTTTGGCCCCTAATTCCTAAACTGTTGGGACCTAAACTCCCAAAATCAATCCCAACCTTCCTTTTGTAGTCATTAACATTGTGTTTAAATTTCATTGATTTCTATTTACTTAAACTAAAGTTATTGTGCGAAAACCAAGGATAATGCTTATTTGGGTCCTTTTTTGGCCCCTCATTCCTAAACTGTTGAAACAAAACTCCCAAAATCAATCCCAACCGTTCTTTTGTGGTCATAAACCTTGTGTCAAAATTTCATAGATTTCTATTAACTTAAACTAAAGTTATAGTGCGAAAACCAAGAAAATGCTTATTTGGGCCCTTTTTGGCCCCTAATTCCTAAAATGTTAGGACCAAAACTCCCAAAATCAATACCAACCTTCCTTTTGTGGTCATAAACCTTGTGTTAAAATTTCATAGATTTCCATTCACTTTTACTAAAGTTAGAGTGCGAAAACTAAAAGTATTCGGACGACGACGACGACGACGACGACGACGACGCCAACGTGATAGCAATATACGACGAAAATTTTCAAATTTTGCGGTCGTATAAAAACTAGTCTTTTTTAAATGCTGGTTTTAATACCCAGCGGAAATTATTATTTTTCTTTTGTTATTATAAATATATAGGTATCACTGGAGGTATGTATTATACAAATATAGCCTTTGTATGAGGTCGATACAAGGATATATTGACCTGAAAGAAGTATATTGACTGAGGACGAAGTCCGAGGTCGATATACTTCTTTGGGTCGATATATCCTGTATTGACCTCATACAAAGGCTATATTTGTTATATTTTTAATTTCTGACCATATTTGTATTAAAATCGTCATTTAGGTTTTGTTGGAATTTTATAGATATTACATTGTCTCCTTGACAATAATAACATATTAGTTGTTATTTCATTTACTTTTTTTTTATATCTTATGATGATTTTTTCTCGTCAAATAATCGATTACAGATATCATGTGTTTCAAAACGTTAAACAATATCCTGAAATTCATTACATGACGTCACAAACTATATCGGTTTTTAGATATTCTAAAAATAACCGTGCGATATGCTTTTTGCCGGTCAATATGCTTTTTGCTATCCGCCGTTTTCTCTCTACCTTAGAATATATAGTTTAACATGTGACTATCCCTAAACGAATCAAATTTGTTGAAATATATGAATTAATAATATACATAAATACAGGGAATTATTAGATTTTATCAACATTTTTTTTTAACTTTTCATTTCGTACTTAAAAAAATGTCAACTACATAACACAAATGAAATAATGTTGCCAATACACAACTGATTATATCCCTTGTAACTAAGGAAGTGCTCTCTACTTACTCTTCATCCTCTGATGACGTGTTTAAAGTTACAGGATGACATCATTGATTCATTTCATTATAGATTAGTTTTGGTGAGTACAAATTACTCCGTAATTTTATTCTATGTCAACTTTGTAACGGCAAAAACATTGATAAATTTTGGCATAAATATTTTTTTTTATATAAATTAATCATTCAAAGTCTATAATACTGACTCTAATTCAATAAAAACCATTTATCTGGTAGTATTAGGGTATAGAAAAACATCCAAAAACCACAAATAGGTCCACTACATAACGGTCAACTACATAACGCAGTGAAACGTTATGTAGTTGACAAAAAGCGTTATGTAGTTGAAAATGCTGAATTAAATTCACTTTAAAATATGTTTCTAAAAAGTGTTATTTTAACCATGTTAACTGTTTTGAAAAAAGTGTGATGATTTTTATGGAAAAATATATCAAGCAAAATGTAAATATTATTAAAAAGAAATTAGGGACCGAAACTAAATTCGTTATGTAGTTGACATATGTCCCATACTTGTTTCTATGTTATTTTTTAAAATATTTTTGTAGTAATTAAAAGCATGAAAACACATTTGTATATATACATCACTAAATATATTTTTTTCTAAAATATTTATAAAAAAAGTTGATGTTTAAATCTGTGTAAAATCTATGGTTTAAATATCCTGCCATGCAATAAAAATAGTATTATGTAAAAGTAAGTACATTTACATCATAAAAAAAGACAATATTAAAAGTTGTTTGATACGAATTTAAATAGGACAGATGATTTAACATTTGCAAGTGTTACAAAACCAATTCTTTGCCTTTGGAAGTCATTTTAACCTAGCACAAGTTAATGTTGCCACTTCAAACAGGAACTGCACATTTCACTGGCTTCATTTGAATCTGCATCATGTGTGCATATGATGCATATATGTAAATAGGGTTCTTTTTCTTCTCTTTATATAGTTTGACGCTCTTAATAGCTTCCCATGCATCTTTTTGGCAATACTTTTTGATTAAATCAATGTGTACAATTGAGTCCAAGCAAGAGGCAGTTAAAAGTTCAAGTCTTGCTTCAACTTGTTACTCGGTTATTAAAATGTTGTTATTAACAGCATCTGTTGCCAAATCGCTTCCAACAAACCAGTCTAATAAAAGGAATCCGATTTCTTTGGAACTTTTCTTATGAAAAGGTACACAATTGCTTTTTCGGGTACTCTTTTTTGGAAGACCGATGACAGTTTTGGTCAAACCTTTTAACCTTCCACGTTTCTTCATATTTGGTTGAAGTAACATATCCGAAACACGCGATCCACAACAGATGGAATCCAGTAGGTGTTCTTTATGTTGAGCGGTATCTCGTTATATGGGAAACTAGTTTTCGTGAATTTTCGAATATATATGAACATTATCAGTATTATTTTCTTTATTGTCTGTTTCATTTATATCATCATTGATGTATTTTGATTTTTATACGACCGCAAAATTTGAAAAAATTTTCGTCGTATATTGCTATCACGTTGGCGTCGTCGTCGTCGTCCGAATACTTTTAGTTTTCGCACTCTAACTTTAGTAAAAGTGAATGGAAATCTATGAAATTTTAACACAAGGTTTATGACCACAAAAGGAAGGTTGGTATTAATTTTGGGAGTTTTGGTCCCAACATTTTAGGAATTAGGGGCCAAAAAGGGCCCAAATAAGCATTTTCTTGGTTTTCGCACTATAACTTTAGTTTAAGTTAATAGAAATCTATGAAATTTTGACACAAGGTTTATGACCACAAAAGAACGGTTGGGATTGATTTTGGGAGTTTTGGTTTCAACAGTTTAGGAATTAGGGGCCAAAAAAGGGCCCAAATAAGCATTATTCTCGGTTTTCGCACAATAACTTTAGTATAAGTAAATAGAAATCAATGAAATTTAAACACAATGTTCATGACTACAAAAGGAAGGTGGTATTGATTTTGGGAGTTTAGGTCCCAACAGTTTAGGAATTAGGGGCCAAAAAGGGACCCAAATAAGCATTTTTCTTGGTTTTCGCACCATAACGTTAGTATAAGTAAATAGAAATCTATGAAATTTAAACACAAGGTTTATGACCATAAAAGGAAGGTTGGTATTGATTTTGGGAGTTTTGGTCCCAACAGAATAAGGGGCCCAAAGGGTCCAAAATTAAACTTTGTTTGATTTCATCAAAATTGAATAATTGGGGTTCTTTGATATGCCGAATCTAACTGTCATGACTGTGTATGTAGATTCTTAACTTTTGGTCCCGTTTTCAAATTGGTCTACATTAAGGTCCAAAGGGTCCAAAATTAAATTTAGTTTGATTTTGACAAAAAATGAATCAGTTAGGTTCTTTGATATGCTGAATCTAAAAATGTACTTAGATTCTTGATTATTGGCCCAGTTTTCAAGTTGGTCCAAATCGGGGTCCAAAATTAAACTTTGTTTGATTTCATCAAAAATTGAATAAATGGGGTTCTTTGATATACCAAATCTAACTGTGTATGTAGATTCTTCATTTTTGGTCCTGTTTTCAAATTGGTCTACACTAAAGTCCAAAGGGTCCAAAATTAAACTTAGTCTGATTTAAAAAAAATTGATATCTTGGGGTTCTTTGATATGCTGAATCCAAAAATGTACTTAGATTTTTTATTATGGGCCCAGTTTTCAAGTTGGTCCAAATCAGGATCTAAAATTATTATATTAAGTATTGTGCAATAGCAAGTCTTTTCAATTGCACAGTATTGCTCAATGGCAAGAAATATATAATTGCACAATATTGTGAAATAGCAATGTTTTTTTTAATTAGAGTTATCTTTCTTTGTCCAGAATAGTAAGCAAGAAATATCTAATTGCAAAATATTGTGCAATAGCAAGATTTTTTTTTAATTTGAGTTATCTTTCTTTGTCCAGAATCAACTTAAATCTTTGTTATATACAATATACAATGTATATTCACTTTTTACTACCAACTGATAAATTAAAATAATCTTTACCATTCAGTGATAACAAGCAGTTTTTTTACATCTTAATATTTTATGATGTATTTAAATGAGTAGTTATTGTTGCAAACTCCATTAGAAATTTTAATTGAGATTAGTTTTGGAATAAGGGAAAGGGGGATGTGATTAAAAAAATTGGGTTCAATTTTTCTCATTTGAAATTTCATAAATAAAAAAGAAAATTTCTTCAAACATTTTTTTGAGAGGATTAATATTCAACAGCATAGTGAATTGCTCTAAGAGAAAACAAAAATTTTAAGTTCATTAGAACACATTCATTCTGTGTCAGAAACCTATGCTGTGTCAACTATTTAATCACAATCCATGTTTAGAGCTGAATCCAGCTTGAATGTTGTGTCCATACTTGCCCCAACCGTTCAGGGTTCAACCTCTGCGGTCGTATAAAGCTACGCCCTGCGGAGCATCTGGTTAAAATATATCTAATTTGATAGTTAGAAGTTTAAGTGTTTTTTATATGAGTAACAGTAACAAAAGTTTTTAAATATAACATTTTGATATTTAATTATTATTTTTACATTTTAATTCCAGTGAGATATAATTTAATCTGATTTTAAATTATTATTAAGCTTTTTTATTCTCCATTAATCACACCAATCAACAGTTTTATTCAGTGCCGGCTAAATAGCAAATTTGCTATTTTGCCGGTGCCGGTCAAATAGCAAATTTGCTATTTAGCCGGTGCCATTCAAATAGCCACTGCCTTATTTTTACTTATGAGTTTGAATGTCCCTTTGGTATCTTTCGCCCCTCTTTAACTTTCAGGTGACATCATTGGGTGATAAAAAATAATTCATAATTGGTGTATATATCATGTACAGTTACAAAGTTATGTGATATGCTTACAAATATCCCCTAAAGTACAACATCCCGAGTGTAGAAATTCAGTACTCAGCCTCCCCCTTTTTTGTATCCTCCACATATGTGTTCATGTGTCCTGTGTGCACTATAGTCCTTCTCCTATATATAATGCTATATTTTATCTGTAGGACCATAAGCATGTGAAGAAACAAGACTGACAGAAAAACAAGTAAATTCTCATAATTGCCTGTGCCTTCCGTCTCTTCTCCTGAAATATTTTGGTAGAAGTCCTTTCCTTTTGACGATCAGCTACACCAGGGCCAGGTTTTACTAATATTAAGGTTGGAACTGCTCCAGGCTTCAGTGTGGGTCTTCCAGATTTAAACCCCAGGGATTCAGCCATCAGATTCCTTTCAAAACAATCTTGTTCAAAATGTTCTTCACAAACAACTCTGCCTTTACTCCACACAAAAGTTTCGATTTTCAGTTTATCATTGCGCAAATGATCTATCCAAAGTTTGCAGAGTTTACGTTTCTCGCTAGATTTTAACGGATCTGGTATTTCAAAAAAGCTCTTCCCACACTTTCCTCTTTCATTTACACAATTGATAGCTTGACAAGACGGCATAATATCGTATTGTTGAAAGAAAAATTTGATGAATATGGTTGGTTCTGGTTAGACCGGAACAGTAGGGATGACGTGGCAAATTTTAACTTCTGTACTGAGCTCCTCAAAATGTCGATATCCAGTAATTGGCGGGAAATTTAAAAATTTTATATTTAAACTAACGGGTTTGACATTTCTGAGCATAATTTTGAATAACTTTAAACAGTAAACCTTATTATTAACAATAATTCTTTCAACTGAGCTAAAAAAAAAATTTGGGTTTCCTTCTCCTTTAAGATTGCATATTTTTATTTCAGGTTGTATTGTTGTTAAACTATTCAATTTCATATATTAAAGTTGAAAATTGAATATTTTTTTGTATTGTTATTTCACAACTGAAATATCCACATTTTTTGAAAATGACCCATGTAACGAGCAAACACAATTTTAAAATATCAGACATGTATAAAGGCATGTACAAACCAATAAATATTTTAAATAAATGCATGTGGTTTGATCGCCAATGAAACAACTCTCAATCCAAGTCACAATGAATAAAAAAAAATAAACAAATATAGGTCAACATACAGCCTTCAACATAGAGCCAAGGCTTACATTTTGTACACCAAACAGCAAGCTATTTAAAGGAACCAAAAATGTAAAAAACAAAAGTCTCATCTACAACATGAGAAAGGAGAAACACCTATGAACCACATCAACAAACGACAACCACTGAATAACAGGCCTGTACATAAACAGTGCATAAAAATGCATACATCGCATGTACATGTATATACAAATGTATATCAGTTTAATAAAGGAAATTTACTATGCATTTCAATTTAATTTTCTTACTATCAACCAAGCTTACAATAAATCGTACACGTTTAACCATTGTTAGTTTGTACAGATATTGTTTTCACTTACCTAAATATGCAGACATTTCAGCAAAATCTGTCTCCGTCCAGTTTGTATCATTTCGTCCGGCTAGCTGCTGTTTGCGTGTTGCAAGGTTGGTCTCTTGGGCATGTTTACTAATCATGTCTGTGCCAGTTCACTAACATCAGCATTCAATAATACTTGAGGTCCGGTACGTTCGTTAAACTGTCGAACATTTATATCTTGATTGGCCTCGCTCCATATTATCTCATTCGGTATCCGGTCGTTCCGGCCCGAAACCGATCCGGCCCCAAGTCATTCAATCCGGCCCAAAGTCGATCCGGCCCAAGTCGATCCGGCCCACGTCGATCCGGCCCCAAGTCGATCCGGCCCCATAATAAAATATGAATAAACTATATTCACTATGTGGACGAATTTGTCACAAATTTGAACAATATAAACGGAATTTGCAAAAGGTGTCGATGATGGATGACAACAGGTAAAGTGAAGTATTGGAGTACCAGTTAAAGAACTATTTTAAATCGGTACGAAACTGAGTGGTATTGTGTCTGTGTGTATAGCAGCTCCAACATATTCTAAAATGTGAAGATATTTTCCATGTTGACTTTGAATGTCATGGCGATTTTTATTTTATTTACTTCTCACACAGAGTAGCTAAATAAATATTTACAGTCCAATGGAACCGTTAAAATTTAACTCATCATAATGTCTTGACGTTGTTTAACCAAATCATTAGTCTATAATTGGTTTGTTTATTCAACAATTGTCTGATGATTGTGAACTAAGGTAATGCCACTGGTAATCACTTATTCAATCAAAGCCTGATTAATTAAAGGAACGTAATCAACAAGGTCTTTATAGTTTGATCTTTTGTTTGGTATAAATCATAAGTATTAATTGTATATTTTTTTTTTCAGGTAACATCAGATGCTTCTATAACACTTGTTTTTTTTTGTAATATCGAATATAGTCGATATATTTTTCTTAAAGTTGACAATATTTTGAATATTTGTGTGTAGATAAATAAAAACAAGTTATAGGAGTGTCCATTATGCTTTTGCAAGAAAATAACATGACATTGAATGCACAAGGATTCGGCAAATCAAACAACAGAAATTAAAAGAAAAACAAGTTTGTATGTATCAGCTTGGGGATCGGCTTGTTCCGTTGTGTATATGTAACTATTTGTTATATACGTTTTAATATAATTATACAATAATCTTGAAAACTTGTAATAAAAACATAATCAACCTAGTTGTTTTATACTCATCTAAAAAATATTTTTCAAAGGCCTTTTTTCATTTTTTTTAACGTACACCTTTTACATTATTATAATAAAAATCATAAACATTTATGAATTACAATTAATATATATCTTTATCTCTATTCCTTATAAATGTATTATTTATTGGGGCCGGATCGACTTTACATATGGGCCGGATCGACGTGGGGCCGGATCGACCCGAAAGCATCTCATTCATGTCAGCATGTCAGTATCATCATTTCCATCCTCCTGATCCTACAAGATTTCATCATCAATATCATCTTCCTCCTCGCTAACCAACGGTTCATCTATATCAGATACATTCCCGTTATCCTCACCTTCAATACTTTCGTCGTCTGATATATTTTGAAGGGCTGGTCCAGACGCAATTTGTTCCTAAACATCCCATACACTCGGCCTGCCGGAGGCCGCCATATTTGTTATTGTTGTCTGTTATTAATACATTTGTGTGCATGTGAGAATCTCATGAATATTCATCGATTAAGTGTATAATGACCGCCCATTTCCTACGATAAGCACTGGCACTTGTCTCATTTATTGATTTTTAAATGTCACAACATTTATTTGTACGTTAAATTTTTACATTAACGTTTTGAAGACAAGATACATGAAAAGCGTAGGAAAGCGTAGTTGCGGGGGAAGGGGATAAGCGTAAAAAGCGTATACGCGGTGTAAGGATTGGGGGTAAGCGTAAAAAGCGTATATGCGTGGTAAAGTATTAAGAGCCATTCTCTGTAAGGACCAAAATTAGTGTTCACACCTATGTCACAGATTTTTACCATTCTTTGTACACATACTACATAACTAATATACTTAACAAATAACACTTTAGAAATTGATTTTGGGCTTTGTTACTATGGAAATGGTGGCCATTTTGATTTCGGGCTTTTTTTTCAATGGAAATTCTAAAAAATTTCCTTAAAATCAATGCTTATTTCCCCTTAATCCTGACAATAAATGATGCAAACAATCAGTATCACATCTAAAAGCTGTTATTCGGTCATTCGAGGTACCGGTTATCTTTGCCTTTCTAAAAATATATCATACATTTGGCTGACAATTGTGTACATGTGCTTTTTTTCTATTGGAGAAGGGGGTGATTCTGACATCTAAATGAAAACCAAATTTCACCAAAATTCACAAACTCCGAAACAGTGGTGACATCTGGTGACATCTGGCTACGCTTCTTTACACAGAGAAAGGGAAGTATGACCCGAACGATAACGCTGTATGGAGTTTGCAAAATTCATTGAAGCTTTGACAAAATTTCCGAGATAGTTTATAGAAAATATTGCCGAAATCATGAAGATAAACCCCCCATTTAAAAATAAAAAAGAATTCAGGTATGTGTTTTTTTTTATTTAAGAAAAAAAATGTGGATTAAAAATTGAAAAAAATCAACTATGTTTCTATGAATTATCTCCCCTTATGGTTCTTCTTCATTGAAAACATAAAGGAACAACAGGAAGTACAAGGTTTAATGCCCACAATAAAGTGCAGACGAAATGCAGACACTGATAAAACCATCATAATGTTGGTAAAAACAAGATATATCAAGGTAGATACTATGGAGTGCAGTTTCTCTCCAAAGTTTGTGGATTGTGATGAACTCATTTATAAACCTCTTGCCAAACACTGAAACAGTGAAACACAGGCAGTACATTCCAAATATTTGCTATTTTGTCTGAGAATGGTCTAAACCACCAGTAGCTCCAGATCTTCACATCAATATTGTATATTTTACCAGCCCTTTCAATTAAATGAAGAAAAAAACCAATTCAAAATGTGCACGTCGCATGTTATGCCAACATTTGAACAAAAAGTTTTCATCCAGATATTGACCACATCAAGGATTCTGGACTCAAGTCGTTACCTTACAGAACTAGCCTTAAACTAGCAAGTAGTGGACCAAAGGAAAAGGATTTATTCATCTTATTAACTAGACAGAATGTGGGAAATAAAAAGAACTTGACATGACCTCCCCCTTTTCCCCCTTTTATAGTTTTGATTAGTTTATGTAATATTTAAATTTTCATTATCATCATTCATCATTGATTATTTGTTAAACATATTCTCAATTACTAAGACAATGTAAACATGTCTTTTAATGAAAAAATGGAGCACTTTCTATGTACAATGTATTAAATTAGTTTCAAAACAGATATTTAATTTACCTCCTTTCAGTTTTATAAGTGTAAGACTTGGGGTCCGCTAATTTGTTATGTATCATCTACTTTTTACACATTTTCTATATTTTTAAAACAAATACTTATTCTGTACAATTCTAAGGAAAATGATTTTATATTAAAATTTAGATTTCTGTAATAATTTGATTTCTTTTTAATGTTTGTCCTTCATTCTGTGATTAATAATTAAGTCTCCCAAACAAAGTTTGGAGACTTATTGTTTTTGCTCAGTTCTTATTATTTTTATTATTCTTCTTCTTCTTCCTCTTCCGCCACTTTAAAAAATGAACTTGTCCGCAGCGTTTCTCCAAAACCGCTTGTCAGATTGACTTAGAATTTCATAAAATGGTAGACTAACATGTCTAGGTGAGCCATCAATCTTTCGTTTGTGCATTGGGGTCAATTAAGGGGTATTTTGGGGGGTAGAAAGGAGGAAGGGGTTTACTATAGAACCCTATGGGATTTTATTTTCTAAAATTTTCAAATGAATATAACTTGAAAACTGTAAGTAATAGATACATGCAGTCTTCAGAATTGATTAAAGGACAATAAAACAAATCACATGAAATATAGGGGGAGTCCCTGGGAGTTCATCCCCACCCCCTTCAATTTTAGAATAAGCTTATATTTTGTAAACTGTCCAGATCCCCACCCCTAAACCATATATATTCTTGAATGGGACGATAAAACAAATCAAATGAAATTAATGGGAGGTCCCAGGGGGTCATCCCCACCCCAGTCAATTTGAGAATGTGATATTATCTTGAAAACGGTCCAGATTCCCACCCCTAAACTACATATATTCTTGTAGGAGACAATAAAACAAATGAAATTAAATTAAATTAAAGGGAAGTCCCTAGGGGGTCATCCCTACCCCCTCTTGTTTGAAAACTTGTAAACGGTCAACATCCCCACCCCTAAACCATATATATTCTTGTAGGGGACAATAAAACAAATGAAATGAAATTGAAGGGAAGTTCCTAGGGGGTCACCCCACCCCCTCTTATTTGAAAACTTGTAAACGGTCAACATCCCCACCCCTAAACCATATATATTCTTGTAGGGGACAATAAAACAAATAAAATGAAATAAAAGGGAATTCCGTAGGGGGTCACCCCACCCCCTCTTGTTTGAAAACTTGTAAACGGTCAACATCCCCACCCTTAAACCATATATATTTTTGTAGGGGACAATAAAACAAATGAAATGAAATAAGAGGGAAGTCCCTAGGGGGTCACCCCACCCCCTCTGGTTTGAAAACTTGTAAACGGTCAACATCCCCACCCCTAAACCATATATATTCTTGTATGGGACAATAAAGCTAATCAAATGAAATTAAAGGGAAGTTCCTGGGGGTTGCCCTACCCCGTTCAATTTGAGAATGTGCTATAATCTTGTAAACGGTACAGATTCCACCCTTAAACCATATACATTCTTGTAGGGGACAATAAAACAAATGAAATGTAGGTAAATTCCCTGGGGGTCACCACCACCCCCTCTTGTTTGAATACTTGTAAATGGTGGAGATCCCTACTCGTAAGCCATATATATTCTTGTATGGGACAAAAAAATCAAATCAAATGAAAATGGGACCATGGGAGCTTTGTTTGGGAGACTTCGTAACAGCATCCTGTTACAATTACTTCTTGTCTATATTGTATTACCTTATTATTTTGTTTTCCACAGTTACTCTTCTTACTTTTGCATCCCATTATTAACTATTTTAATTATGTGTGCTTATTTATCTCCAATCATAATGTTCATAATTATTTTTTAATTCAATAATTGGGCATTATATTAATTATTCTTTGTTTGGTAAACCCTATTAAGCCCCTATATTTTATGTCACCTGTGAAACAATCATTGATACTATTTTTAAAATTGACTACCGTATTAACATTCCCCACTCAGTAGCCTGAATTTAAGGATGAGTGCATGGTTTAATCTATTATTTTTACAATTTATGAATTATTTGATATTTATTTCAAAACAGTACTTTAGCTGTAAAATTGTCAAAACTTTAAAACTCCTATTTACATAACACCATGGTTGTGAATATAAATATTTGATTTCCATTCAATATCACCCTTCCCACCCCCAGACCCAAGATTAGATGTGTATTCAATATCCCTCCTCCCCACCCTGAGATTTGATAGGGTTTTTAAAACATCCTAGATAAGGAGTATCTTTTAACAATGTTTTGAAGCTGTAAATAACCAGCTTCCCCAAAAATGTTAAATTGAAAAAAAAATATTCTAGAAAAAATTGTATAATGATAGAAAATAGATGAGTACTCTGTTGAACATCTATGTATGGTTAAGTACCTTTCACTTAAACAAATGTATAATTGGTATGCAATATTAATAAATCTTGAACAGCAATACATGTATAGATTAACACAGAACTTGTTTCAATGTTTTACTGTAGTTTTATAAATAATTGCTATCATTTTTTCCAGCATGTTGTGCTTTGTTTCTAAAGAAAATAAGAATAGATGTCAATGATGCAGTACTTGAAGGGGAAATGAGGTAATAATAATATATTGTTTAAAAGTAATCCTTGTATCTTCACAAAAGGTTCAGCATGTGTTTAGTAATAATATTATGATATATGTCATACAAAGTCTTCACATACCAGGATAGAGACTCATTGCTACATTCGCTGAGTCGCGCAGGAAGGCTAGAAAAAAATTTATATTGGAGAGTCCTATCCTTTTCACAAATTGCACCTAATTTATTTAACAAATGATACTAAAACTGTATATTTTTTGTCTATGAAAAAATAAGCATTTTAACAAAAATTACAAAACTTATTTGCTGTTTATATTGCTGATTTTTATTTTTATATCCATTTAAATAAGCTGAATCAATTTAATTGTTGTGTAAATAATTATTATTCTCACATAATCAAAAATATAAATTTACTTCCACTATAGAAAATATTTTGTTAAACTGCTTATGCCTTATATATTTAGTAAGATACAGTGATTGAATATGAAGGGAATTAATTGCTGTTTAAATTTATATTTTGCTATTTAATTTTTATTACAAGCAAATATTTCAGCTTATTATAGATCATCTGTTAGTATTTAGATCCTGTTAGTATTAATTAAAATTTTATTTTAAAGGTTAAATCAACAAGAAGAAAAGGGAATCTGCCAACATATCAAGAAAAGATGGAAACAACAGAAGATGTATGTTATCAGACCACATCAACCCACTTTAGTATTTTTTTTATTCTTCCAAAATAATTTATCCCTGTATTTCCCAAAAACAATCCATTTAAGAAAATTCTATTTATACATGTACTATGAACTATAATTAACTTTATATTTTATGCAATTGCTGAGCAATGTTATCTAACATCAGGACAGATTCAGATTCACTATTTTATTATAGTCTCACTACTTGAAATACATAAATATACAGTACATACAAAGTATATACACAATATAAGACAGCCAATATACAAATATAAAATACAAGTACCAAGACATCTAACATAAGGGATATTTTCCATTTAACAAAGTTCCATAACTCATCAGTTCAAAGGTAAAATTTGTCACAATCAGAAGTGCTGACATCCATTATTCCTAAGGTTGTGAAATCATTGTAATAAATCTTCCACTCTCAATTTTATTCCTTTAAAGAAATTTTATCAATGCAAACTTTTAATGGAAAGGTGTTCAGAAAGCAAATGTTATATCATAAAGTGATTGCATAGAATTGAACCCCCAGAAACTATTACTTGCAAAAATAAAATATTTTTTTGCTGTATAATTGCCAATGAAAAATATCTCTACTAGAGATCAAAGAACATAGAAGTAAACAGTATACATGTAGGTCAGCTATGATCACTTAGAGTCAATATTGTATGTGCCCATAACTGAGTTTTATTGTAGCTACAAATGTTCCTCTGTTTTTTTTTTAAACTTTTCAAAACCAGATTTATTTGACATATTCCTCAGAATAAACAGGGGAAATAGCAATTTAGCATGAAGTCATCATGCAGGAACCTTTTATTTTCAGAGTGTCAGATGTAACACAGGCAAGAATTTAAGTGAATGAAACAGCATCACTTCTAAAAGTAGCATGGAATTTTTATCACAGGTATTATTTAGACAGACAGATTGAAAAGTGTTTTGCCTTTTAAATCAACAACAACAGTTTTTTAAATCAATATTTTAAAAATGTGTTTAAACATTTTACTCAACCCCCACAAACTAGCTATATATAGGATTGCCCTTCTTTTGGCAAAAGGGGGGTGGGGAGGGGGTATTTATCTAATAAACAATCTTTTGTTCAGTTCCAGTCAAAATCATTTGGGAATCTATACTTAATACCAATTTTAATGGTTACAAGTGATTATAGCATTAATTGGCCAAAATTAGAGCAAAATATTTCTTTTAATCAGAAATATCTATGCAATAGGGAGAAACATGACTCAGAAAAAATACTTTTCAATTACTTTGTATGAATTGCTTATTTCTTGACCCTTTTCAATGCGATTTTATTCTTGAATTTTTTTTTTTTTTAATGTGCTGAATCTAAACATGAATTAAGTTTTGGAATTTTGGGTCCCATTTTTAAATTGGTCCATTGAGGGTCCAAAATTAAGCTTTGTTTGATTTTATCAAAAATAGAATTATTGGGGTTCTTTGATATGTCAAAGATAACTGTCTATTAAGATTTTTAATTATGGATCCCGTTTTCAAATTGATCTACATTAATAAGGTCCCAAGGGTCCAAAATTAAACTTAGTTTGATTTTATCAAAAATGTAATTCTTGAGGTTCATCAATAAGCCCAATTTAACTGTGTATTTCCAAAATTAAACTTAGTTTGAATTTTACAAAAAAATAATTTAAGGGGTTCTTTTACATGCTGAATCTAAGCATGTATTGTGATTTTTGGGCCCTGTTATCAAATTTGTCCATATTGAGGTCTAAAGGTTCCATAATTAAACTTTGTTTGATTTCATCAAAAATTGAATTCCTGGGGTTCTTTGATACGCTCAATCAAACTGAGTATTTAGATTTTTGATTTTGGGTCCCAATTTTGAATTGGTCTACATTAAGTTCCAAAGGGTCCAAAATTAGGCTATTGGTACTTTACGGAACGGAACGGAACGGAACGGAATTTCATTTAAGGTATCCAAAGGGGGCATTTATCAAAATTTCGAAAAATCTTTAAAACAAAACAAACTTTAAAATTTTTGTGTTTTACGGTTTTCCATATACAAATAACACAAATGTATACTTAATCTCATCTTCACAGGTGAAATGTGTAATAATGTATAACATCGGGAAATATTCTGTAGATGAATATGTCGGATTGTACTGATAAATTATCATGAAATTAACGCATTTGCAAGTCATGCATTATGATATCTAGACTGACCTCACGTCGTCCTTGATTAGAGACAGTGATCCAGTTGAATCTGATGTAAACTTTTTAATTTATTTTTCCGTTCCGTTCCGTTCCGCAAAGTACCAATTGCTCTGAGGAATTGGTATTTAACGGAAAAAACGGAAACAGACATCTTTAATGTAATTAAAGCAGTATGATAAAAAAAAAATTGTCTGACACCTCTTTTTGCATGAGTGGTATGTGTTTTAGATAGCATTTTCGGAATACAAATCAGGAAAAACTGGATTATTTTTTGCCATCCATGTTTTGACACATGCACCGGAAATTGAAAATGATTTACAAGACTGGTTGGTACCCAATGTAAGATATATATTATGCATTTTCCTCGAATAACGTTTTTATATAGAAGATATTTCATCGTCTAAGTCAATTTAACATAGAGGACAAGGTTTGTTTAAGTGAAAGTCGGTCTAAACTGAAAAACAGTTATTCTGTCGGAGTTGTAATCAAAACATTTTTCACATAAAAGGCTGAATGTCATGCATACATACATACTCAAAAAAAAGTTAAGCAAATATGCTCAAATATAATACACTTGTAAACACATTTGAACGGCAAAATTGTATAGGAACAGACAGTCTGGTCTAAAATACCTTAGGTAAATATCATAAATTGAACCTAGATGTTTGCATGCTCAAAATATCAATCATTACTTGTATACCATATAAAAACTACAACTAAAGAGGTTCAATCATTACCTGTATACCATATAAAAACTACAACTAAAGAATAAAAACATTCAAACACATTTTAAGTAAATACTAATACACTGTTGTCTCTCCTATTTAGAATTGTTAGCAGCATAATTCAATTTTTAATATCAGACTCTTTTAGTGTCTACACACATTAGGTTGAAGGACACCACAATGTTATACCATTATAAAACCACGAAATCAAACATATCTTTCAGTAACTGCCTGTGACATTCCTGTAGCTGAATATCACCAGTCCTGATCAATTCATTCCAAAAATATGGATATCGTTTTATTATACATTCTCTTTTAACACAGCAGTATCTTTTTCCCATTTTTTTTAAAGTTGGTTTCCAAACTGTTTTGCCATTCTTCTCGACACTTGGATAAACATATCTTTCATTATGACTGAATGCAATATTGTATGGGGAAAGAGCCTTTTTTGATAAAAGACATGAACATGAAGCACAGTTAACTTCCTTTGTTATATTGTTCAGATATTCAATGCAAAATGGTTCATCATTGTGAAAAATTTCATTCATCTGGAAAGGTCTTCTTATGTTTAGATTTATTTCCGTCGGTAAATGAACTTCATGTTGAATAGGTTGTTTAACCACATTCTGTGAACCTTTTCGTGGTTTTTTTACTCTCTTCTCTCCCGCAGATGGGCTTGTGTTTCTATTTATAGCCAACACTGGGCTGTATTTTCTTTTCTTTAACAATTCTTCAAGTAAAGATTTACCATCTGCTGCAGCCAGAACATGGCCACACAGTTTCATCTTGTCAAACAATTTACAAGAACAGGCAAACTGATCAGCTTTGATTGTTACCATAAATGCTTCCTTTGTGTACACAACACACTAACTTTCTTTATCAACATCTGTTATTTTACCGTGTGATAAGATTTTTTCTGCAGACTCCCATATTTCCATGGTTAAGTAAACTGGGATGTTTGTCAAAAGATCAGCCAGCTCTTCTGGTTCCTTTGATAGCTTTACAAATATAGCTTCTTCATCGCTAATATTACTTGGCATTATTATCTTATTAACATGAATTTGTCTCTGTTCAGGCGTCATTGATTTCCAAACACTTGGATGAATCTCATAATTTTTGAAAGATTTGGCAATTCTATACTCTCCATGGCTATAAATAGCCTTGATTAGTTCTCTCTCTTGTGGTAAAACCACCTTTCTATACACAAGGTCATGAACGGAAGCCTGGTCCGTGAATTTTCCACCAATAGATTCTTTTAAAACGGAGTTCATGGACTCCGCTCTTTGGTTTTCATATTTATTTGGTGGATTACCTAAACCAGCATTAACTCTAACTTCTCTCCCCATGCATTTAATAAAGGTTTCCATCAAAGGGCGAACTCTAAATCCTTTTGATTGTAAGTAATCTTTAAAATCTGGTGTCCATGAATGTGATATTTCATTATATTGTTTATAATAGTCCTTCTCAGGTGAGTCAACAAGCCCATTAAACCTTATACTACCAATTTCATAACCTAAAATGTCTTTAACAATTTGTTTTGAGTTGCTTACCTTCGCATTCTTCAATTCAACCTCCAAATCTTCCTTCAGATGATTAAAACATCTGAGGTGTATATTTTTACCCTTTTCAATAGGGAATGTAGCCTCAAATCCCATTTCTAAAGCATACTCTCCATCTGTTCCATATATAAGACTATTAACCCCATGTTTCCTCAGTTGATTAGACAGATACTGATAGTCTGATGATGTTCTACTGGTTGTTGTCATCATTCCTACAAAAAGAGAAGGATGCTTGAGGTGGTCATCCTTGTGTACAAATACTGGATGTGCTAGACTTAGGCAGGTAGTGTAGAACGGTCCAACGTTATAGGTCATATCTATTGCAAGCTGCGCTTTATATCTTGAGGAGACGGAACAGTACTTTTTTATCCAATTTAAATGACCAGTCGTTGCTGCAAAAGTGTTTGGATGAATTCTATCTTTGCTCTTGCTACTTGAGAAGTCTACACCTTTAACAAAATCGCTCGTGTCCATTGATAATATTAATTTTTCAAAGTCAGCATTTTTAAGTTTACCAGTGTTTCTTGATTTCTGTGTATTTTGTTCTTTTTTCTTGACATTATATATCTGCTGTCTGTCACGTGGTGAATCACTGGGAGAGCTGTCGTCTAAAAATCTAACATTTTCTGTTTCGATGGAATTAATAACCTGTTTTGGTGGTAAATTTGTAACCAAAGATTTCTCTCTATCCAAGATACTCTGCTTTGTTCTCATGTAGAGTTCGTGTCGCAAATTATTTCCGTGTGGTCTCAAACTATTCCTACAGTCACCAATGTACTGAATGACTGCGTAATGACAAATTTTATTTGACTGGTAAACTTTGGAAATAATGCGTGTACCTATGGTCCGTCCGGACTCCAATTTATCGCTGTAGTATTTTTTCACAAGGAAGTTACCGTCTTCATTTATAATGTGGTCTTGCATATCTTTAGTCTTGCGAGCAATTGTTTTTGCCCCTACAATTTTATCATTTGAATATGCCGCTTTAACCAATACTGAAGGAGAGGAATGCCTGTCGTATATCCCACTATCATCGCATGTTAAATCTTTAGGATTTACTTTATTCAAATCAACCAGAAAAATTGCATTTTCTACTGGTGATGGAACCTTCCAGCATACATGCTGGTTATTATCATTCACACACAAAGATAGAATTTCTTCAACTGTAAGACCCTTTTTTGTTCTTCTATACACTGGACATGAAGAGTCTGTAAAAATTAGATTACAAGATATTAACTTTTTATCATTTTGTACAAAATGTTATTTACTGGGAGACATGCATATTTTACATCAGTATTAGAGCACATTTGCACTTTGTCGAACATTGTAAGTATTTTTATTTTCCATTAGCCTCTGTTACGCAAATATAAATGAGTGCTTACTTATAGACTCTAAGTAAACTAATTTTCCAGAAAGAAAATGATGAATGTGTTACGTAGAGAGATAGTAATCCCAATATGTTTACTTTGCTTAGCAGGAAGTGACACACAAAATGAATCCCAATATCAGATTTTTTTTTGTAAGATTATACTTAATTATTAAGCGAAGAAAACTTAATATGATATTTTGGTTGCATTGGGTATAATGATTTTGTTATTCAGAATAAATTGCACATGCACATCTGCAGGTTGTGTACACCAACTGTGTAAAGTTGTATCAATATTGATTAACTTGTAAGGAGTAGTTGGTTTTACAAGACTTGTTGCCATTTATTGCTATATTAACTAGGTAAATTCAATTATCTCCCTTGAAATAATTCCGACTAGAAATATTTTCTTCATCCACATCTTCAGGTTGTGTACTACTTTACTACAACTGCGTAAAGTTTCATCAATATTGGTCCATCCATTAAAGATGAGGTGAGCTTACAAAATTATGATTGACAGACAGACAGACAGACAGATGGACGGAGGTGGACAGACAGACCGGGTGATTCCTATATACCCCCAAAAACTTTGTTTTTTGGTGGTATAATGAAGACTGATTCCAAATTTCAGTAAGTCTGGATTAGCAGCTCTTAAAAAATTTAAGTAACATTATTGTATGGTTATTAAAAGTTGTAATTTTAAGAATTTAGTAAACAGGTAGTTGCTGAACCATTAATCTGAAATAAAATCACACTGTAAAATGTGATAATATTAAGCTTGATTCTAAATTGAGCCAGCCAAGATCTGTAGTTCCTGAGGAAAATTGGACGAACATTTCATGGGATTGCATTTTTACAGATGGTTGAACTGTGATAATATCTGATATGTTAAGTCTTTTGCATAAAGAATACTGAATCAGTAAAAATATTTATTAATGAAACATCCTCGAGCAAATAATTTTGGTAAAATGCTTTTAATGAAACGGTTTGTTATAATATGAATAAATTCACAAAGATATTTGTACTAGCTTTAAAATATTTACAATATATACAAAGATCTTTCCTATTAGAAGATATTCTTCTTAAATGTTTTCAAGAACTATGATGAATAGTCAGTATAACATTGTGTTTAATGAGTAAATCGCAATTAATCTTTTATCACTTCAGAAAGTAAAATCAAAAATATATAAGATAATCATCATAAATAGTGTACTTAGCTAATAAATAGACTGTATAAAATAAGGTTAAATTTGCCAGCAATATTTTACGATTTAGTAAAAGAATAATATGTTTTTTATAGAAAATTCGAGTAGAATCAAAAAAGTTAGTCCTCAACTAAATCTAATATATTCTATATTTAGAACAACAACACCACTACAACTTGATATATTTAAAACATATTCAACGTCGCTTTTTAAAGACGTTAGAACAAATTAAATAAAACTGACCTATTTAGCCATTTTTATTTAATGTCAAAAATACGCCTCACTAGAATAGTTGTGGAAAAAAATTCTGAAGGGTTAAAATAAAGTCCAGATATGTTTTTTGCAAGTCAGACACCGGATCTTCAAGACATATTACTGTCATGTGTTTTTTTGGCCGTTTTAATTACAAACCATCGAGTTAAAATTAGCAGGGTTCTTATATAAAATGGTTGTTCAAAATCCAACTATTCAATATTTCATTGACAATTTTTTTTTATACATCCTTGATACATGAAGATGAAAACAGTCTTAACTTTTTATATTTAATCATAAATTTTGAAAACTGCATTTTATTTTAGAAAAAATAATGTATTTTGTACAAACCAGGTGCCAATCTGAAAATTAATCAAAATCTAAAAATTTCATCACATGAAACACCAACCTTACACTATTTACTAGTAATTTTTAGTACTGAAAAGTATTTAATAACTTTTTTTATGATTCAAGCGATCACCAGAACCACGACTTTAGAAAAAATTTATTTCCGGATTTTGTAGTCATTTCCTGTCCGTGTACTGATCCAATTTTTATTTCATACGAAAACATATGACGCCGTTTTTTTGACATACAAAAATCGCAAAGTAATCGGAAACAGTAAAAAATCGTAGAAATCATTGACAAAAAAACTAGATACCTAAAATCAATCTACAGGACATGCTTTTTAAATCTGAGTAAACACCTAAATAAAAACTCAACAGTAAAAACCGTAAGCAGTGAAAATCGTTATTAGTACGAAAACACATTACACGATGATAGAATTAGACGGTAAACAAGCATATTTTGCCTATAATTGATTCTTTTTTGCATGCCTATTTGGTTATATTATAATGCACTAATTGTTTTGATATTGTTTAATTTTTAAATAAGACCCATATGTGAACCATTTATGCACTTTTAATATAAAGATCAGATTCACACAGGATCATACAGTTCGAGCTAACTATTTTATGTACGAGAGCTATTACTGATGTAACGGTGATGCTTAGATAATCTCCCTTTGCTAGAATATGGGATGACGCAAAATGAACTATATCACTGTGCAAGAACGGAATAGCAAAGTGAATATATAAATCAAACTGTATTGGGATGATTTGGTAAACGTTTATCCAACTTACTGGATATTTTATGAAAGATTTTGCCATTTGTGTAGAGGAATTATACCTTTTCAAATAAACTTGGGAGAATAATACACTAATTATAGAATTTTTGGCAATTTAAACGAACTAATATTGTCAAATATACATCAAATTTTTGAATGTTAATTTGTTGCGTGCAATTGTTAATTTTTGAATGTTAATTTGTTGCGTGCAATTGTTAATTTTTGAATGTTAATTTGTTGCGTGCAATTGTTAATTTTTGAATGTTAATTTGTTGCGTGCAATTGTTAAATATTTAATGCGATGAGTGTCATTATAGCCTGAAATGAGATTTTGATTGCGTAAACCCCTGAGGGTTTTTGTTTAATTCAAACGCAATACTTCAAAATGCGAGTCTTAATTATTGTCGCAATAATAAAAACCTCGCATTAATTTCTGAATTTACAGACATCTGTACCGTCAGCGTACCGTGATCTGTTAAAGGTTTTTTTAATAGTTAATTCCGGTGTCACTTTGTCTCTTTTAGAGAGTTGTCTCATTGGCAATCATGTCATATCTTCTTTTTTTATATAATAAAACAAAAACCTGAACGACTTTACATTATAAATTAAAATGCATCCTAGTCGTGATGGAGACAGAGTCAAATGAACAAATGGACTAGATGAAACTGAACGAAAACTAGAGGCCCTAAAGAGCCTGTGTCGCTCACCTTGGTCTATGTGCATATTAAACAAAGGACACAAATGGATTCATGACAAAATTGTATTTTGGTGATGGTGATGTGTTTGAAGTTCTTACTTTACTGAACGATTTTGCTTCTTACAATTATATCTATCATGAACTTTGCCCATTAGTAACAGAGAACTATATTTGGTAAAAATTTACATAAATTTACCAAATTAATGAAAATTGTTAAAAATTTACTATAAAGGGCAATAACTCCTTAAGGGGTCAATTGACCATTTAGGTCATGTTGACTTATTTGTAGATCTTACTTTGCTGAACATTATTGCTGTTTACAGTTTATCGCTATCTATAATAGTATTCAAGATAACCAAAAACGGCAAAATTTCTTTAAAAATTACCAATTGGAGGGCAGCAACCCAACAACCAGTTGTCCAATTCATCTGAAAAATTCAGGGCAGATAGATATTGACTTGATTAACAATTTAACTTCTTGTCAGATTTGCTCTAGATGCTTTGGTTTCATAGTTATAAGCAAAAAACTGCATTTTACCCCTATGTTCTATTTTTAGCCGTGGCGGCCATCTTGGTTGAATGGCCAGGTCATCGGACACATTTTTCAAACTAGATACCCCAAAGATGATTGTGGCCTAGTAGTTTCAGTGGAGATTTTGTAAAAGATTACTTAGATTTATGAAAAATGGTTAAAGATTGACTATAAAGGGCAATAACTCCTGAAGGGGTCAATTGACCATTTTGGTCATGTTGACTTATTTGTAGATCTTACTTTGCTGAACATTATTGCTGTTTACAATTTATCTCTATCTATAATAATATTCAAGATAATAACCAAAAACAGCAAAATTTCCTCAAAATTACCAATTCAGGGGCAGCAACCCAACAACCGATTGACCGATTCATCTGAAAATTTCAGGGCAGATAGTTCTTGACCTGATAAACATTTTTATCCCATGTCAGATTTCCTCAAAATGCTTTGGTTTTTGAGTTATAAGCCAAAAACTGCATTTTACCCCTATGTTCTATTTTTAGCGGTGGCGGCCATCTTGGTTGGTTGACCAGGTCACGCCACACATTTTTTAAACTAGATACCCCAAAGATGATTGTGGCCAAGATTGGATTAATTTGGCCAAGTAGTTTCAGAAGAGAAGATTTTTGTAAATGATTACTTAAATTTACGAAAAATGGTTAAAAATTGACTATAAAGGGCAATAACTCCTAAACGGGTCAACTGACCATTTTGGTCATGTTGACTTATTTGTAGATCTTACTTTGCTGAACATTATTGCTGTTTACAGTTTATCTCTATCTATAATAATATTCAAGATAATAACCAAAAACAGCAAAATTTCCACAAAATTACCAATTCAGGGGCAGCAACCCAACAACCGATTGACCGATTCATCTGAAAATTTTAGGGCAGATAGATCTTGACCTGATAAACATTTTTATCCCCATGTCAGATTTCCTCAAAATGCTTTGGTTTGTGAGTTATAAGCCAAAAACTGCATTTTACCCCTTTGTTCTATTTTTAGCCGTGGCGGCCATCTTGGATGGTTGACCAGGTCATGCCACACATTTTTTAAACTAGATACCCCAAAGATGATTGTGGCCAAGTTTGGATTAATTTGGCCAAGTAGTTTCAGAGGAGAAGATTTTTGTAAAAGATTACTTTAATTAACGAAAAATGGTTAAAAATTGACTATAAAGGGCAATAACTCCTAAACGGGTCAACTGACCATTTTGGTCATGTTGACTTATTTGTATATCTTACTTTGCAGAACATTATTGCTGTTTACAGTTTATCTCTAACTATAATAATATTCAAGATAATAACCAAAAACAGCAAAATGTCTTCAAAATTACCAATTCAGGGGCAGCAACCCAACAACCGATTGACCGATTCATCTGAAAATTTCAGGGCAGATAGATCTTGACCTGATAAACATTTTTACCCCCATGTCAGATTTGCTCTAAATGCTTTGGTTTTTGAGTTATAAGCCAAAAACCGCATTTTACCCCTATGTTCTATTTTTAGCCGTGGCGGCCATCTTGGTTGGTTGACCGGGTCACGCCACACATTTGTTAAACTAGATACCCCAATGATGATTGTGGCCAAGTTTGGTTTGATTTGGGCCAGTAGTTTCAGAGGAGAAGATTTTTGTAAAAGTTAACGACGACGGACGACGACGACGACGGACGACGACGGACGACGGACGACGACGGACGACGACGGACGACGACGGACGACGACGGACGACGGACGCCAAGTGATGAGAAAAGCTCACTTGGCCCTTCGGGCCAGGTGAGCTAAAAAGAAAGAAAACACCAATTTGATCTGATAGGGGTGAATTCTATTCTTTATTCAAACTGGAGTTTGGTTTGGAACCGTATCTATTGCGATTATTACCCAAGGACAGATATTACATATCTAAACTTCGATGCTCGAATTTGAAGTTACCTATTGAGACGGGTAGATGGGCGGGGATCGCGAGGGAAAATAGAATATGTACATTATGTAATGAGGGAATAGGGGACGAGTTTCATATATTGATCTTAGATCAAAGTTTGTACCAAATTACTATGTAATGAATCCAAGCAAGAAGAAATTCACTGGCTTGTTGTCTATATGTAACGTACAAGTTCAAAGGAAATTATAAATTTTCGTGAAGAAAATCATAAAATACTTAATCTAATTATACCAATTGTCTTTTAAAATATACTATGTATTTGTGTTTCGTTTGTCCTGTCTCGCTATATATTATTTTAATATGGTTGTATATATCATTGTCCTCTTGTTCACAACTTCAGTCACAAGTATGTGTCTGAGGTTATGAATAAAATCTTGAAATCTTGATCCGAGAAAAGATTATATTTGATTCGGCTTTTTCCATTTGCGCCAATCTGCACTTAATTAGCGCCTATTTTTTTTATTTCTTTGCGCCAAATTTATTTTCTTCATTTGCACAAATTAACAGGTAAACACAAGTCATGAGGCATATAAGATGTATAGTATTTATTTATATAATAACAAAAATATTCCTTCTGGCCTTTTGCCACCTGCCACTTGCTCACACGTGACGGGGAGGAGGAGGGGGATTGAAAGCAGGATAAGTTTATTGCAAGTGTACATCACACTTGAAGTAGCACTTTATAAAATAAGATTGTAACTGTTTGACATAAAAAGCACATTTGCATATGCACAAATCTTTTTTAACTGAGTATTGTCATGCAACACTTCTGTTGAACTACAACCTTGTGATATCTTCCCTACACTAAAGCATCCCCTTTTTTATCAAAATTTTTATAAGTTAAAGCCTGTTTTTTTCTTTATGGCATCGGTTCCATATATGAAAGTAAATGTTCGGGTACCAGAAGTGTGATTAAATGATGATACCCATGAGCTCAACATGAGTCTATACACACATTTATCTATATTGTAGCTTGTGTTCATTGAATTGCTGCGTTTGGTTAAACAAGTTTAATTTTATCATCTAAATTTATCAGACCTAACCTTTCGAATCAATTTGGCGCAAATTAAAAAATGTCAATGTGCGCAAATGAAAAAAAATATGCTTTTTCAAAATTGGCGTAATTGTCATACGTACATTCACCGATCACATATTACTGGTTAGATTAAAAAATAATATATGATTTAGATTAAGAAGTACTTTAAGAAATTAATTGATTGTTGTTTGCCATCAGTACAGCCGCAAATATTTCAGACAAGTTCAGGGAGAAAACTAAATAATGAATACAATAGGGAATGTTACTGGTCAAATAAATGTCATTCAGAGTGAAGTATAGATACGAAACTTTGGACTGTCGATTGAAAATAGTTTGTTTTGATAACAAGCGCCGGTAGGTATAGACAAATACGGTTGATAGACGGTATATAGGAGCACTAAATTCTATGTTAACCACCGACAGTAGATATAAAGAAATACTATTGAAAGACGGTATATAAAGGAGCACTATATTTTACGTTAACCACCGACGGTAGGTATAAAGAAATACTGTTAATAGACGGTATATAGGAGCACTATATTGTATGTTAACCACCGACGGTAGGTAAATTCAGATACTTCTGACAGACGGTATATATGAGCACTATATACGGACCATATAATACGTAATATTGACAATCGACGGTAGGTATAAATGAAAACTGTTGATAGACGGTTTATAGGAGCACTTTATTGTATGTTAACCACCGACAGTATGTATAGACACATAATTTTAATAGACAGCACTATATTTTACGTTAACCACCGACGGTAGGTATGAACAGGTACTGTTGATATACGGTATATAGGAGTACTATATGTCATGTTAACCACCAACGGTAGGTATAGACTACATATTGTTGATAGACAGTATATAGGAGGACTATATTGCATGTTAACCATCGACGATAGGTATAGACAAATACTGTTGATATACGGTATATAAGTGCACTGTATTGCATGTTAACCACCGACGGTGGGTATAGAAACAGGTTAGAAACATAGTGTTGATAGACGGTATATAGGAGCACTATATTGCATGTTAACCACCGATGGTAGGTTTAGAAAAATACTGATAATAGACGGTATATAGGTGCACTGTATTATATGTTAACCACCGACGGTAGGTAGAGAAAAATAGTATTGATAGACGGTATATAGGAGTACTGTAATGCTTGTTAACCACCGATGGTAGGTATAGACAGGTACTGTTGATATACGGTATATATGAGTACTGTATGGCATGTTAACCACCAACGGTAGGTATAGACAAATACTGTTGATAGACAGTATATAGGAGGACTATATTGCATGTCGACCACCGACGGTAGGTATAGACAAAAACTGTTGATAGACGGTAAACTACCAACAGTAGGTATAGACTAAAACTCTTGATAGACGGTATATAGGAGCACTGTATTGTATGTTAACCACCGACGGTAGGTTTAGACAAATACTGTTGATAGACGGTATATACACATGTAGGAGCACTATATTGTATGTTAACTACCGACAGTAGGTATAGACAAATACTGTTGATAGACGGTATATAGGAGCACTATATTGTATGTTAACTACCAACAGTAGGTAAAGACTAAAACTCTTGATAGACGGTATATGTAATAGCACTATATCGTATGTTAATCACCGACGGTAGGTATAGACAAATACAGGTGATACACGGTATATAGGAGCACTATATTGTATGTTAACTAGCGACAGTAGGTATAGACAAATACTGGTGATAGACGGTATATAGGAGCACTATATTGTATGTTAACTACCGACAGTAGGTATAGACAAATACTGTTGATAGACTGTATATAGGAGCACTATATTGTATGTTTACTATCGACAGTAGGTATAGACTAATACTGTTGATAGACGGTATATAGGAGCACTACATTGTACGTTAACTACCAACAGTAGGTATAGACTAAAACTCTTGATAGACGGTATATAGGAGCACTATATTGTATGTTAACCACCGACGGTAGGTATACACAAATACTGTTGATAGACGGTATATAGAAGCACTATATTGTATGTTAACTACGGACAGTAGGTATAGACAAATACTGTTGATAGACGTTATATAGGAGCACTATATTGTATGTTAACTACCGACGGTAGGTATAGACAAATACTGTTGATATACGGTGAATAGGAGTACTGTATTGCATGTTAACTACCGACGGTAGGTATAGACAAATACTGGTGATAGACGGTATATAGGAGCACTATATTGTATGTTAACCACCGACGGTAGGTATAGACAAATACTGCTGATAGACGGTATATAGGAGCACTATATTGTATGTTAACCACCGACGGTAGGTATAGACAAATACTGTTGATAGACGGTATATAGGTGCACTATATTGTATGTTACCTTCCGACAGTAGGTAAGGACAAATACTGTTAATAGACGGTATATAGGAGCACTATATCGCATGTTAACTACCGACGGTAGGTTTAGAAAAAAAAATAATAATAGACGGTATATAGGAGCATTTTATTGCATGTTAATCACCGACGGTAGGTATAGATAAATTCTGTTGATAGACGACGGTATATAGGAGCACTATATTGCATGTTAATCACCGACGGTAGGTATAGACAACTGTCAATAGAATGTGTAATGGAGCACTGTGTTGTATGTTAACCACCGACGGTAGGTACAGACAAATACTGTTGATATACGGTGTATACATAGGAGCACTATACTGTATGTTAACTACCGACAGTAGGTATAGACAAATACTGGTGATAGACGGTATATAGGAGCACTATATTGTATGTTAACCACCGACGGTAGGTATAGACAAATACTGTTGATAGACGGTATATAGGTGCACTATATTGTATGTTACCTTCCGACAGTAGGTAAGGACAAATACTGTTAATAGACGGTATATAGGAGCACTATATCGCATGTTAACTACCGACGGTAGGTTTAGAAAAAAAATTAATAATAGACGGTATATAGGAGCATTTTATTGCATGTTAATCACCGACGGTAGGTATAGATAAATTCTGTTGATAGACGACGGTATATAGGAGCACTATATTACATGTTAATCACCGACGGTAGGTATAGACAACTGTCAATAGAATGTGTAATGGAGCACTGTGTTGTATGTTAACCACCGACGGTAGGTACAGACAAATACTGTTGATATACGGTGTATACATAGGAGCACTATACTGTATGTTAACTACCGACAGTAGGTATAGACAAATACTGGTGATAGACTGTATATAGGAGCACTATATTGTATGTTAACTACCGACAGTAGGTATAGAAAAATACTGTTGATAGACTGTATATAGGAGCACTATATTGTATGTTACCTTCCGACAGTAGGTATAGACAAATACTGTTGATAGACGGTATATAGGAACACTATATTGTATGTTAACTACCGACATTAGGTATAGACAAATACTGGTGATAGACGGTATATAGGAGCACTACATTGTACGTTAACTACCAACAGTAGGTATAGACTAAAACTCTTGATAAACGGTATATAGGAGCACTATATTGTATGTTAACCACCGACGGTAGGTATAAACAAATACTGTTGATAGACGGTATATAGGAGCACTATATTGTATGTTAACTACCGACAGTAGGTATAGACACATACTGTTGATAGACGGTATAAAGGAGCACTATATTGTATGTTAACTACCAACAGTAGGTATAGACTAAAACTCTTGATAGACGGTAATAATAGCACTATATCGTATGTTAATCATCGACGGTAGGTATAGACAAATACTGTTGATAGACGGTATATGGGACAATATCCCTAATGCGCCTTGAAATGAGGAACTCAAAAGTGACGTGTAAAAAAAAAATCTCTGTGTAGTGATATTTGACACATTTCTATGATAAACAAATGACTAAGCTGAACCATTTGTGTTAATTTAGAAAGTAAGGGAACACAGAATAAATGTGTAAAAACTATGGAGCCATTAAATGTGTTCAAAGTATTAAATTTTTAAAGAACTTATTGTGTCAAAAAATGGGATTTTTTACCATGAGGAGCCACATCGCAAAAGAATACTCGGGGTTTGCTAATTTACGGAAAAATGAATCACACTTCGTACCCCGAAAATTTAACCACATATGTAAAAATGTCTCAGCTTCGAAACAAGCCATCATACATATACAAGTTTATGATATGGGCTGATCAACAGAAGAAAACGTTACCATTACCGCCTATGTAGAAACAATTGCGCATATTGCCCCATATAGGAGCACTATATTGTATGTTAACTACCGACAGTAGGTATAGACAAATACTGGTGATAGACAGTATATAGGAGCACTATATTGTAAATTAACTACCGACAGTAGGTATAGACAAATACTGTTGATAGACTGTATATAGGAGCACTATATTGTATGTTAACTACCGACGGTAGGTATAGACAAATACTGGTGATAGACGGTATATAGGAGCACTATATTGTATGTTAACTACCGACGGTAGGTATAGATAAATACTGTTGGTAGACGGTATATAGGAGCACTATATCGCATGTTAACTACCGACGGTAGGTTTAGAAAAGAAAAACAATAATAGACGGTATATAGGAGCACTATATTGCATGTTAATCACCGACGGTAGGTATAGACAACTGTCAATAGACTGTGTAATGGAGCACTGTATTGTATGTTAACCACCGACGGTAGGTACAGACAAATACTGTTGATATACGGTGTATAGGAGCACTATACTGTATGTTAACTACCGACAGTAGGTATAGACAAATACTGTTGATAGACGGTATACAGGAGCTCTATATTGTATGTTAACTACCGACGGTAGGTATAGACACATACTGTTGATAGACGGTATATAGGAGCACTATATTGTATGTTAACTACCGACAGTAGGTATTAGACAAATACTGTTGATAGACGGTATATAGGAGCACTATATTGTATGTTAACTACCGACAGTAGGTATAGACAAATACTTTTGATAGACGGTATATAGGAGCACTATATTGTATGTTAACCACCGACGGTAGGTATAGACAAATACTGTTGATATACGGTAAATAGGAGTACTGTATTGCATGTTAACCACCGACGGTAGGTATAGATAAATACTGTTGGTAGACGGTATATAGGAGCACTATATCGCATGTAAACTACCGACGGTAGGTTTAGAAAAATACTGATAATAGACGGTATATAGAAGCATTATATTGCATGTTAACCACCAACGGTAGGTATAGACAAATACTGTTGATAGACGGTGTAAAGGAGTACTAATTCGTATGTTAACCATCGACGGTAGGTATAGACAAATACTGTTGATATACGGTGAATAGGAGTACTGTATTGCATGTTAACCACCGACGGTAGGTATAGATAGAATGAAATTCAAAACAGTTTGGCTGTGGCCATTGATTGACACATTAAATTCATCCATTGACTGGGACAATTTACATGAACGTGTGTCTGTAACGACCACTGTTCACGACGTACCTACGATAGACATTTAAACTGTAGGGTCACCAAAGGTTTCTTAACGCCTTTAATTATAAAATAATTCAAAAAATTAATCAGGAATAACCTTTATGTTTTGATTTATATAATTGATATAAATCAAAACATCGTGTTATTTCTGATTAGTTTTTCGAATTACTTTATTAAGTTGTTGAGAACCTTTGGTGACCCCATAGTTTAAGTGTCTTTAAAAAGTACATAGTGAGCAGTGGTAGTCACATACAAACGTTCACCTTAATTGTCCCAGTCAATGGATGAATTTAATGTGTCAATCAATGGCCACAGCCACACTGTTTTGAATTTCATTATAAATACTGTTGGTAGACGGTATATAGGAGCACTATATCGCATGTTAACTACCGACGGTAGGTTTAGAAAAATACTGATAATAGACGGTATATAGGAGCATTATATTGCATGTTAACTACCGACAGTAGGTATAGACAAATAATGTTGATAGACGGTATATAGGAGCACTATATTGTATGTTAACTACCAACAGTAGGTATAGACTTAAACTCTTGATAGACGGTATATATAATAGCACTATATCGTATGTTAATCACCGACGGTAGGTATAGACAAATACTGGTGATAGACGGTATATAGGAGCACTATATTGTATGTTAACCACCGACGGTAGGTTCAGACAAATACTGTTGATATACGGTGTATAGGAGCACTATACTGTATGTTAACTACCGACAGAAGGTATAGACAAATACTGTTGACAGACGGTATATAAGAGCACTATATTGTATGTTAACCACCGACGGTAGGTATAGACAAATACTATTGATATACGGTAAATAGGAGTACTGTATTGCATGTTAACCACCGACGGTAGGTATAGATAAATACTGTTGGTAAACGATATATAGGAGCACTGTATTGTTATTGGTTGCTGTCTTTGATATTGATTTTACGTTTATCGTTTCAACATTAATCGGGCTGTTAGTTTTCGTTTTTCGTCACATCTAGTCAGGAATGGGTTTTAATAGCATTTTACATGAATACATATGTGTAACTCATGGCTGATTAACATTCGTTTGTCTTTGGTGGATAAGTTTCCCATTGGCAATATTACCACATATCTTCTGAATTTTCATTGCATTATCTAAACATGTAAAATTCGTATATAGAAAATATACACGTATAGATAATATATATATAATATAAAAAATTAGATGTTGTATGATTGCCAATGAGACAACAGTAGTGTTTGTGGGACAGAATGACCCCAATTAAGGTGGACGTCGGACGCTGACGCCATATTCGAAAGTTGGCGCAGACGCTGACGCCATATTTGGGCCTTAAAGCGGACGCCATAGTCGACCCTGAAATCAAGACGCAAACTTCGGGTTGGACCATGTTACTCGGACATCGAGACGCCGACGCCATATGTGGGCTTAAATCCTGGACGCTATATCTTAATGTTTGACCAGGCTACCCTCCAGGGTGGATACTTTTAGTGACCCTAGAAAGAGTTTTTCAAGACTTGAGACCTGCTATACATCCATGTAGGTGTTTTAAGATTTTTTTTTCTTTTCTTCAGTTTTTTTTTCTTTCTTTTTTCATTATTTTTTTTTGTATCATTATTTTTCATTTAACCAAATAGAGCTACGAGTTTACTGTCATTCTGAATCGTCTCAGTGGATGAAAAGTTGTTGATAATGCCCTTCATCTCGAGTCCCGACATCTCAATTTGACGTTATAAATGCAATACAGGCCACATGTATCTGAATCATCGGGTTGGATTTGATTGCAAACCACACAGTATTTCGGTCCATTGACGATGAGTACATTTCTGAAATAGCGTTGGTACTTTTCCGGTAATCGTCCTAAGGAGTCGAAAAATTCTGATGGACCCGATGCGGGGAAATGAAATGCAACCCAATGACTCCCCTTTTGATCACAGTTGTCCGTATTGACCACAAACCTTCTAAGCCTGTCGCTCACATATCTAGGCAAGTCTTCTGCACAGCAAACGGTCACGGGCAATCCACTCAAAGTATCCTCTACATCTTTCCCGGTCATCGTTAAGGGCAATGCCGTTTTTATTCCCACAACCTTGCTGACGTTGGGCTTCTAATCCACGTAGGTGAGCAAACACTAAGTACTCCGCAATCCTGACAGGCGATGAGATCTTTCCGTGTTTCACCATCCTCTGACGAACTATGTGTTGTCTCGTCGGCAATATCTTCGTCTGATGAGACCGAACTATCGTCTTCAAAAGTATTCGAGAGACGGTCGTCATCCCTCTGTCCGTCTGGTGTCTCTCCTTGACCGACCTGCAAGACCTCTGTGTGCAATCTGGAGGCTTCTGGGGTTCTAGCTTTTAGGTCAACAAGAAAGTACCCGAAAGGTGTCCTCTTTGCCTCTTCAAATTTCCGGAGAAAGAAGTCTCCTCGAGAAGGATACATCTGTCGGCCAAGAGTCACGATGGGCTGTCGATCAATGCGGTTATTAAAGAGAATGAGATAATGACAGTTTCGTCTCTGGGTGGGGTCTTTGCCAAAGTATAAATTCTGATTAAAAACGACGACCGATAAATTCCTATGGTGACACCCTTCCGTAAACAAATCATTTATTCTGGTGTCTTTGTCCGATGTCGACACGAGGTCATCTAATAGAATCATGTTTCGAATGTTGGGATCGAAAAAATCGTCCCTTTCGAGATCAAAAGGCATTCCACGAATGAATTCAACGCGTGGAAGCACTGCATGTTTGTTGTATTTCCTCGTAATGAGGTTGCCACCTTTTATACAACCAAACGATCCTGTCTGGACTAGCCACTTTACAGCAAATATTGCAATTAAACATACTCGTAATTTCCTAAATGACAGTTAGTAGTTTCCTCTTATAGATTTACTTCACTTCCTTCGAAAATATAGCAAGAGAAATACATGGTCATCTTTTAGACGACATATTTGAAGATGATCGTATCTCAAAACAAATTCGATGTGATACAATTCATTCCTGGTTACCGTGAAATAGACTGGTTTCCCAAACGTCACGTCCGTGATATCTTCATTTAATCGTATCGACTGGAGAATATGGAGAGATTTTCCCTAACGTACGACTGGTGCACGAAATCGAAACAGAAGTACATACGTCTCGTTTAGGCTTCTAATTCCGGTATGAACGACACCTTCAATGCACATTCCCACGATCCATCCAACGTATAGCGTTTTGCAATGCGCACTTTGAAATTGCCACGTACGTTATTTTCAAACGATGGATGAAAACGAGTTTTCGCTATTAATAAATAAACAAAACTCGCCCATATCATTCTTTATTTATTTTTTCGTCCATTATTCTCTATTCTGTAAACCCAATCCAAACTCCTTGTATATAAATATTGATTGATTAAATATATTATCCGTGTATTTTTGAAGGTAAAAACCAACTACGACCGTGGAATTTTCAAATATATAGTTAAGATTATATTAAATGAGAAACAATTTTAAATGACCAGACGTGGTTTTAGTTAATCATTTGGGTTGAAATCCTAATCATATGATAGTAATTATATGTGGTTGAAATGAGTTGGAATGCAATACTACTCAATGTTTACGGTTCTCATGCTTATCTAAAAGATAAAGATAATTATTTAATGTCACAGACTATATTTTTATAATTGGTGTCCGTTAATTAGAACCAAATAAAAAAGTGTACACCTGTAAACATGTTATTGAAAGAAAGTGTATAAAGATACTTATTTTTAATCACCAGATGTGCTTTATCTCTTAATCTAATTATTTGAGATGTCATGTTAAACAGGACCATAGGATATTAATTAAGTGGTTCAAATAAGTCGGAAAGCTACGGACGCCCATAGGACCTCCCACAAATATAATTTGAATTCGAAATCACGAATTTAAATCGTTATTACGAATTTTATAATTCGTTATAACATCTTAAATTTGTGAGAACGAATTGTTGGAAATCGTTATATCAGATTTTGTAATTCGTTACGAATTATTACGAATTAAATTCGTTATCACAATTTTTTGTAATGTGTGATACCGAATTAAAATCGTTATAACGAATTGTATAAATGGTTATTACGGATTAAATTCGTGATAACGAATTTGTGGAATTTGTTATCACATTTTTTTTTAATGTAATTTGTGATTCCAGATTAAAAACATTTTCACCTAAATTTGAACTACCTCACCTGGCACACAGGGTTAAGTGAGCTTTTTTCTCTTTACTAAAACCTTTTGGTCAGAGTTAAACAAACTTGACCACGAGCAATTTAGTTTTAACGATTTCTATTTTAAAAATTAGCAAAATTGATTGGACACTTAATTTGGATGTTTGTTGGTTTTGTTTTGTTTTTGTAAATTAGCGCTGAATGGGCACAAGTTCAGAACGGTAAAAGTGACGTCACCCAATTTCAAACTTGATCATCAGACTCAGTGTTTTGTGTTAATAAACATTGTGTATTAATTCAATAACATTTGGTTGAGGCAAACTAAATGTAGAGAGCGGAAATTACAGAATAAGCACTACGTCTTTGACCATTTGTAAAGGGGCATAACTCACGAACTATAAAAGAGACGCCCTTCAATTTCAAATATTATCTGTGTGTTTTAGTAATTGGCATAGTGTATAAGTTGAATTTATAACATTTGGTTGAGGCAAACGGAAACCATTTCTGGGAACGTACCCGACAAACGGACTGGACTGACGGACAAGGGCTAGACTAAACTTCTCCAACGCCTAGCGGCGGGGGCATAAAAAATGTGTTTGATACCCATAATTCGTGACAGTAACATTTGTATTCCTTTTTCTTAATTTAAAGTCTTCTTAGACAGGCGATTTCCTTCGTGTGTATCGCCAATTAATATATTTTACATAGAAGCAAAAGAATTAGTTTCGGCAACATGGTTAATCGAAGTGTAAAACCTAAGATTTTCATCCCTAGGTTTACATTTCGATAAACTATTTCCGTTGCATCTGTGTAAAATGTATCCAGGTACACACACTAATGATATTCACCGCTTAAAAAAACTTTGGTAGAAAATAAAAAATAAAAATATTTCGGTCAAGAAATATGAGAATTATACAAGTTTTCCCCCGGAGAGTTTCGGTGTGTAAACTGGGTTGCTGGCTAATAAACCCACCCGTTTACACGACAAAAATTTCTAGGTATAGTGTAAAATGCGTTAAAACTAAATTGATTGCGGTCAAGTTTGTTTCACTTTGTCAAAAAGGTTTTAATGATTTTTGTAAAAGTAATAAACAGCGATGGGTGCAGAGTGAGGAAGAAAGCTTTCTTAATTCTGTGTGCCATGTGAGCTAAAAATCTGTGATAATGAATTTTAATCTGAAATTACCAATTACAATAAAAACTGTGATAACGAATTCAACAAATTCATTATCACAAATTTAATCAGTTTAAACAAATTCTACAATTCGTTATAACGATAAAATCGTTATAACGAATTTATCGTTATCACAAATTACAAAAAATTGTGATAAGGAATTTAATTCTTAATAACGAATTACAAGATCTGTTATAACGATTTTCACCAATTCATTATCACAAATTTAATCTGTTAAAACGAATTATAAAATTCGAGATAACAATTTAAATTCGTGATTTCGAATTCAAATAATTTTATACTTTTGGGAGGTCCTAAATGGGCTTCCGTAGAAAGCAATACTACTGAATGTTTCACGATTGTCATGCTAATAAGATAAGAAATCCAAAAATTAAAAAGATAAAGACAAAGACAAATATTTTATGTATTGATATCAAACATTTTAATCCAATTCTTTTTACACGGGAATAGTTCCGCATACTGCATTAAGTGACAGTTTTTCTGATTAATATAAATAGTATAAGCAGTTAATTATTTAAGAGGTAGAAGATTCTTTTCAGAATTATCACAGACTTATTACCTAGGGGTTGGGTAAGCGTTTATCAAAGACAAATTCTCGTCCATTTTCGAGAATATACCGTCCACTTTTAAGGATATGACGTCACTTTAAAGGGTAGTCTGATGCAACATTAAGGTATAGCGTCCAAGTTTAAAGCCCAAATATGGCGTCGGTGTCTCGATGTCCGAATCATACGGTCCAACCTCAAATTCGCGTCCCGATTTCATAGTTGACCATGGCGTCGGCGTTCACACCCCGGTCCAAATATAGCGTTAGCGTCCGACGTCCACCTTTATGGGTTCATTCTGTCCCACAAACACTACTGACAACTCTCCACAAGAGACCAAAATGGCACAGAAATTAACAACTATAGATCACCGTACGGCCTTCAACAATGAGCACAGCCCATACCGCATAGTCACCTATAACAAGTCCCGAAATGACAATGTGAAACAATTTAAACGAAAAAACTAACGACCTAATTTATATACAAAAAATGAACAAAAAACAAATATGTAACATATAAACAAACGACAACCACTGAATTACAGTCTCCTAACTTGGGACATACATAGAGAATGTGGCGGGGTTAAACATGTTAGCGGGATCCCAAACCTCCAATAATCTGGGACTATGGTGTAATGGTACAACATAAGAACGAACTATAAAAATCAGTTGAAAAAGGCTTACTCATCAGATGGAAAAAAATACAAATATAAAAGATCCATACAATACATACAGACCATATATCGAAACCAATATATACTAAGCATTCAGCCAATCAAACAAAATGCATCTTAGAACCAAAGATCATTTTCACACTGTATATGGGTTAGAGATCTTAAAACAGAGTTTTTTTGGACACTGTATATGGGTCAGAGATACAGTTTGTATACAGACTGTATCTAAAAATTAGACCCATAGATAAAGCATACAGAAAATGCATACAGACTGTATATAAGAGCCACAGGCAGTGAAACACTTTATCTTGCAGTAACAGGCAAAACATACAGACTTTTATTTCAACTTGGAACAACTTACAATGCATACATACTGTGTCTCTGATCCATAGACAGTGTTAACCGACTAAATCTAAGATATACCGACAATAGAAGTATCTTAGACTCATAGTCAAAGCATATAAACAATGTATAAAGACTAAGAACGACGTACAATACATCAACTTAATTTAATTTACAACAAAGAAAATGCATAAAGACTGTATCTGGGAAGCACAGACAATGCATTGACTGTGTGTAATCAAAGAACCTTTGTGAGCACGCTCACATACTTCACAGCCCGACATTGTCACTAAGCAAACAAAATTTCAACAGATTATTTAGTTCAAACACGCATGAAATTCTGCTGTGTAATTTCAGAAGATATGCAGAAGTATATTTAGGCCGAAATTCTAAGTTCAGAAGGCATAGTTCTTAATTCCTAACAAGAGTACACACGTTGAAATTTCTCTCCTTATCTATGTTGATAGACCTAAATATAAAGTTTTACTACAATTATCACATAAACTTATTAATAACATGACTAAAGAAAATGAGATCAAGGTCATATGACCAAAATGAGGAATACATTTACACCTTACAATCATTCAATGCAAATCAGGTCAAGGTCAAATGACACTTGGCACAAAAACTAAACACTGAACAATGAACCTCGAAAATGAGGTCAAGGTCAAATCAATCTTGCGAGGCTGACATCATAAGATATTTCCAGACACCAAATAAAGTTGACCTATTGCATATAGTATTAGAAAAAACGAACAAAACTCAAAAGCTTAACTTTGACCATTGAACCAAGGAAATGAGGTCAAGATCAGATGACACCTGCCAGTTGGACATGTACACCTAACAATCCTTCCATACACCAAATATACAAGACATATTTCATATAGTATCTGAGATATAGACTTGACCACCAAAAACTTAACCCTTTTCACTGATCCATGAAATGATGGCGAGGTCAAGTGAAAACTGTCTGATGGGCATGCTGACCAAGGTACGCAAATACTAAACATAGTTACCCATAATATGAGAGAAATTACAAAAACTCTTAACTTTTTTTCAAGTAGTCACTGAACCATGAAAATGAGTTCAAGGACAATGGACATGTGACAGACGGAAACTTCCAAACTTAAGGCATCTGTATTTAAAGTATGGAGCATCCAGGTCGTTCGCCGTCTAAAATATAAAGCTTTTAAGAAGTGAACTAACGCTGTCGCCGCCGGCGCCGGATCACCATTCCTATGTCGAGCTTTCTGCGACAAAAGTCGCAGGCTCGACAAAAACAAGAATGTGTCCATCGTAAACCGTTCCCCACTTGCCCTATCATTTTCTTTGTTCAGTGGACCGTGAAATAAGGGAAAAAAACCTTCTTTGGCATTAAGCTTAGAAAAAAACATATTATTGGAAACATATGTAGTAAGTTTCAAGTTTATTGGACCTGACCTTCAACAAAAACTACCTTGACCAAAACATTTAACCTGAAGCGAGAAAACGGACGAAGGAGCAGACGCATAGACCGGAAAACTAATGCCCATTTACTATCGTAGGTGGGGCATAAAAAAATTAATCATGATTTTCTGCCAATATGCACATTTACATAGCATGTCCTAACTATCTAAAAAATTCATGAAACTCTGTTGTGGTCTTTAGACAGATTTTATGACAAACTGTTGTAGGAGTATATAGAAAATCAATGAATTGATAATTTCATAATTTCCTCATTATCTACAAAGATTTATAAAACTCTGTTATGTGCTTTCAGAGGAGTTGCAATAACGAGAACAGGACTGACAGACCGATGGATCAAAAACATTGTACCATAAAGAACTTTGTTTGGTTTGGTATAATAAAGGGTCTGCTAAATAATGTAAGGCTGAGATAAATTAGTCACTTGGTCACACCAGTTTTTGGCTAGGTTCGTTTTGTTCAGTCTGTGATGTTCTTTGTTGTGTTTTGCATTCTGTTGTTTGTTTTTTAATCTTTCTCTTTTTTTCCGTGGTTTTGTCAGTTTATTATTGACCTATGTGTTTGAATAAGCCTTTAGTATCTTTCGCCTCTCTTTTCGGTCAATTCGATTATGTGGGACATACAGATTTAGACCCAAACTAGTCTCTGATTGTTTCGTGATTATTGCAGATGTAAATCATACTATAAAATTGAGTATGGAAATGGGGAATGTGTCAAGGAGACAACAACCCGACCATAGAGCAGACAACAGCCGAAGGCCACCGATAGATCTTCAATGTAGCGAGAAACTCCCGCACACGGAGGTGTCCGTCAGCTGGCCCCTAAACAAATATGTATACTAGTTCAGTGATAATAGACGTCATACTAAGCTCCGAATTATACACAAGGAACTAAAATTATAAATCATACAAGACTAACAAATGTCAGAGGCTCCTAATTTGGGACAGGCGCAAAATTGCGGCGGGATTAAACATGTTTTTTGAAATCTCAACCCTCCCCTATACCTGTAGCCAATGTAGAAAAAACATACGCGAAACAATACGCACAGTAAAACTCAGTTTAAGAGAAGTCCGAGTCCGATGTCAGAATATGAAACAAAAGAAAATAAACAAAATGACAATAATACATAAATAACAACAGACTACTAGCAGTTATTGACATGCCAGAACCAGACCTTAATTAAACTGATTGGAAGATTATGTCTTCATCATATCAATATCAGGCACAATCCCTCCTGTTAGGGGTTTAGTATTATACCGTCATGAAATATACAAACCTCTTATTTACAATATCATTTGATCAACACCTATTTACAAGGGTCTATTTGATATGATTTTTCTCATTGTTGAAGGCTGTATGGTTGCATATAACTGCTTACATCCACTTTATTTGAACTTGAGTGGATACATGTAGGCGTCTCATTGGCAATCATACCACATCTCCGTATTTTTACAGTATTGTATCAGTACTGTTACCTAATAACAGGACAAAACAAGACAGCAATTTGACAAAACTAAAGACATACATACTTGATTTTACTTCTCTAAAGATTTAAACAAAATTTTCATAGTTCGTATCTGAACATGTACACAGCCATGGGAATTTTAAGGGACTATATTTCAGTGTGCATATATTTAGTAGCTAATGTAGCTACTTCCTGTTTATCAGACCGGTACCTTAGAAAAGAATTGTGACAATATATCCAATCTTTTCAAAAACCAAAGACTAACGTCACTAGGAGCAGTAGTTAGTTGTCATAGATACTCTAGATAGAAAGATAATCTGCCACTTTTATAAAAGGGACTACACATAGTTTTTGAAAGGGTATAATCGGTTTGTGCCGAAATTACTTTCTTTAGTCCAGAAACTCATTTGTGCTAAATGGTAATCTCCACCCACATTTAGGACTGGCAGTTATTTGTAGTTTTTATCAACAGCTTGCACTTTTTCTAAATTATATTTGCTTCTTTTAAGACTGACTAAAACTGTTCTTTTACCATTGTGGTTTGATTAAGGTAGTGTATATCAAACAGCTGTTGGAAATATTTTGGACAACCCTCTTATTTACAATATCATTTCATCAACACCTAGTGGTCTTTGGTGGTATCTCGCATAACATTAATAAGGTCTTTTTTAAAAGGCAACTTGAAATTATTGGTCCCATATTTATGTGCTATAGCAAATGTATGGGCTGCTGATCTGCATATTTGATAGCAATATATTCTTATGTTTTCAATGACCCCTTATTTCTTCACTCCACTTTATAAGATAGAAATAAATATTATTCCATATTTTATTGGTTTTTTTTAAAGGTATCATAATTTAGACATAAAGACAAAACTAAGCACAGTGAAAAAAGTCTACTCTGTCCTGTAAAGTTTGAGATGTTTTTGTTGTTCAATCTTTGTCACTTGTATGGAAACACTAAATCTTGATAACCTACAACAGAAATATTATCACTTTTATTTCAATTCAATTGTTGCAGTTATCATGCATGTAATAGAGAAAATGATAAATTAGACCAGATCTCCACATTAATAATATCAAAACTAGAGGCTTCAATGAGCCTGTGTCACTCACATGATACTTTTATTTACAATTGATGCATGATACAGAAATTGTCCATACCAACCGTCAGTGTTTACCATACAATACAGTACTTCTATACACTGTCTGTATACAGTATTTGTTGGATTTTGTCCATACCTATCGTCGATGTTTGACATAAAATACAATACTCCTATATACCGTATATCAACAGTATTTGTCTATACCTACCGTCGGTGGTTAACATACAATACAGTCCTCCTATATACCGTCTATCAACAGTATTTGTCTATACCTACCGTCAGTGGTTAACATACGATATAGTACTCCTTTGCACCGTCCATCAACAGTATTTGTCTATACCTACCGTCGGTGGTTAACATGCAATAAAGTGCTCCTATATACCGTCTATCAACAGTATTTGTCTATACCTACCGTCGGTGGTTAACATACAATATAGTGCTCCCATAAACCGTCTATCAACAGTATTTGTCTATACCTACTGTCGGTAGTTAACATACAATATAGTGCTCCTATATACCATCTATCAACAGTATATGTCTATACCTACCGTCGGTGGTTAACATACAATATAGTGCTCCCATATACCGTCTATCAACAGTATTTGTCTATACCTACCGTCAGTAGTTAACATACAATATAGTGCTCCTATATACCGTGTATCAACAGTATGTGTCTATACCTACTGTCTGTAGTTAACATACAATATAGTGCTCCTATATACTGTCTATCAACAGTATTTCTCTATACCTACCGTCGGTAGTTAACATACAATATAGTGCTCCTATATACCATCTATCAACAGTATTTGTCTATACCTACCGTCGGTGGTTAACATACAATATAGTGCTCCTATAAACCGTCTATCAACAGTATTTGTCTATACCTACTGTCGGTAATTAACATACAATATAGTGCTCCTATATAACGTTTATCAACAGTATTTGTCTATACCTACTGTCGGTAGTTAACATACAATATAGTGCTCCTATATACCGTCTATCAACAGTATGTGTCTATACCTACTGTCGGTAGTTAACATACAATATAGTGCTTGCTTCTATATACCGTCTATCAACAGTATTTGTTTATACCTACCGTCGGTGGTTAACATACAATATAGTGCTCCTATATACCGTCTATCAAGAGTTTTAGTCTATACCTACTGTTGGTAGTTTACGTACAATGTAGAGCTCCTATATACCGTCTATCAACAGTATTAGTCTATACCTACTGTTGGTAGTTAACATACAATATAGTGCTCCTATATACCGTCTATCAACAGTATTTGTCTATACCTACCGTCGGTGGTTAACATGCAATATAGTCCTCCTATATACTGTCTATCAACAGTATTTGTCTATACCTACCATCGGTGGTTAACATACAATATAGTGCTCCTATACACCGTCTATCAACAGTATTTGTCTATACCTACCGTCAGTAGTTAACATACAATATAGTGCTCCTATATACCGTGTATCAACAGTATGTGTCTATACCTACTGTCTGTAGTTAACATACAATATAGTGCTCCTATATACTGTCTATCAACAGTATTTCTCTATACCTACCGTCGGTAGTTAACATACAATATAGTGCTCCTATATACCATCTATCAACAGTATTTGTCTATACCTACCGTCGGTGGTTAACATACAATATAGTGCTCCTATAAACCGTCTATCAACAGTATTTGTCTATACCTACTGTCGGTAATTAACATACAATATAGTGCTCCTATATAACGTTTATCAACAGTATTTGTCTATACCTACTGTCGGTAGTTAACATACAATATAGTGCTCCTATATACCGTCTATCAACAGTATGTGTCTATACCTACTGTCGGTAGTTAACATACAATATAGTGCTTGCTTCTATATACCGTCTATCAACAGTATTTGTTTATACCTACCGTCGGTGGTTAACATACAATATAGTGCTCCTATATACCGTCTATCAAGAGTTTTAGTCTATACCTACTGTTGGTAGTTTACGTACAATGTAGAGCTCCTATATACCGTCTATCAACAGTATTAGTCTATACCTACTGTTGGTAGTTAACATACAATATAGTGCTCCTATATACCGTCTATCAACAGTATTTGTCTATACCTACCGTCGGTGGTTAACATGCAATATAGTCCTCCTATATACTGTCTATCAACAGTATTTGTCTATACCTACCATCGGTGGTTAACATACAATATAGTGCTCCTATACACCGTCTATCAACAGTATTTGTCTATACCTACTGTCGGTAGTTAACATACAATATAGTGCTCCTATATACTGTCTATCAACAGTATTTGTCTATACCTACCGTCGGTAGTTAACATACAATATAGTGCTCCTATATACAGTCTATCAACAGTATTTGTCTATACCTACCGTCGGTGGTTAACATACAATATAGTGCTCCTATATACCATCTATCAACAGTATTTGTCTATACCTACCGTCGGTAGTTAACATACAATATAGTGCTCCTATATACCATCTATCACCAGTATTTGTCTATACCTACCGTCGGTGGTTAACATACAATATAGTGCTCCCATATACCGTCTATCAATAGTATTTGTCTATACCTACTGTCGGTAGTTAACATACAATATAGTGCTCCTATATACCATCTATCAACAGTATATGTCTATAGCTACCGTCGGTGGTTAACATACAATATAATGCTCCCATATACCGTTTTTCAACAGTATTTGTCTATACCTACTGTCGGTAGTTAACATACAATATAGTGTTTCTATATACCGTCTATCAACAGTATTTGTCTATACCTACCGTCGGTGGTTAACATACAATATAGTGCTGTCATATACCGTCTATCAACAGTATTTGTCTATACCTACTGTCGGTAGTTAACATAGAATATAGTGCTCCTATATACTGTCTATCACCAGTATTTGTCTATACCTACCGTCGGTGGTTAACATGGAATATAGTGCTCCTATATACCGTCTATCAACAGTATTTGTCTATACCTACTGTCGGTAGTTAACATACAATATAGTGCTCCTATATACCATCTATCAACAGTATATGTCTATACCTACCGTCGGTGGTTAACATACAATATAATGCTCCCATATACAGTCTATCAACAGTATTTGTCTATACCTACTGTCGGTAGTTAACATACAATATAGTGCTCCTATATACCATCTATCAACAGTATATGTCTATACCTACCGTCGGTGGTTAACATACAATATAATGCTCCCATATACAGTCTATCAACAGTATTTGTCTATACCTACCGTCGGTGGTTAACATACAATATAGTGCTCCTATATACCATCTATCAACAGTATTTGTCTATACCTACCGTCGGTAGTTAACATACAATATAGTGCTCCTATATACCATCTATCAACAGTATTTGTCTATACCTACTGTCGGTAGTTAACATGTATACAATATAGTGCTCCTATATACCGTCTATCAACAGTATATGTCTATACCTACCGTCAGTAGTTAACATACAATATAGTGCTCCTATATATTCATCTATCAACAGTATATGTCTATACCTACCGTCGGTGGTTAACATACAATATAATGCTCCCATATACCGTCTATCAACAGTATTTGTCTATACCTACCGTCGGTAGTTAACATACAATATAGTTCTCCTATATACCGTCTATCAACATTATTTGTCTATACCTACCGTCGGTAGTTAACATACAATATAGTGCTCCTATATACCGTCTATCAACAGTATTTGTCTATACCTTCCGTTGGTGGTTAACATACAATATAGTGCTCCTATATACCGTCCATCAACAGTATTTGGCTATACCTACCGTCAGTGGTTACCATAGAATATAGTGCTCCTATATACTGTCTATCACCAGTATTTGTCTATACCTACCGTCGGTGGTTAACATGGAATATAGTGCTCCTATATACCGTCTATCAACAGTATTTGTTTATACCTACTGTCGAAGGTTAACATAGAATATAGTGCTCCTATATATATATATACCTATATATATATAGGTATATATATATATAGGTATATATATATATACCTATATATATATATACCAAAAGGGATAACGGATCTGCATCTAGAATTTAGAATACCGTCGGTAGTTAACATACAATATAGTTCTCCTATATACCGTCTATCAACATTGTTGTTCAGAGTTAACATTACAATTGTATACCTTTTGTTATTCAGGTACGACTTAAAAAAACTAACAGTAGTCTCACTAAATCCATACATGTCGAGCTTTAAACAAAGAAAGTCATATTCTACCAAATCAAAAACTTTTTTTTAAATCTTAATAAAATTGCTAGGTTTAAATTACCATCTTTCATTTCTTGCAACCATGTGTCAATGATATTAAATAAATGTCAAGCTCAATCCAGTATATATTCCAAGTTATGGACAAATGATAATGCTATTATAAATACCAAATCATAACCAGTGCTTTTCTCTTTTTCTATTTACAGTATATGACTAGGTAATAATGATTACTTTTTTCAACTATTTTCATACTTTTTTGTTTCCTCTGCTTTTGTATCAAGGGGGCATAATTGTTTATGGCAAACTAAGCATCTGCATAATCAAACTATTCCTAACTTTACTCTACCTCAAATTCTGGAAACTGCAGAATTTTTGTCATAGTAGTCTTATGGTAGCTGAACTATTTCTATTTTTTGTAAATCTGGATTAATAAGTCTTTTGTCACATTCTGGGGCTATAGAAAAAAAACATTACAGAATTATCAAAATTATGTGTGTATAATGTTTGTGTACAGTCATTCAACTAAAAAAGGACAAAAATTATTTTTTTGTGTATAAATAAATAATTGTGATTTTAATGTCTTAATATTATAAAAAAAACTTCAAAAGATTAAATTTAAATTATAATCTAAACATGAAAGAGCACATATAAATCAACCTTTTACTCAGATTTATATCTAAAACCAGTTATAACTAGCTATAATATCTTTGACTTCACAAATATCATCATCTAATTTTACAAATCAGTATTTATTTGGTGGCACTTCCTGCACACTAAGTATGTTATGCCTTAGGTTTAATTTTGATGCAATCACATTTCAGAAGGTGCATGTCTTGAACTGTTTTAATGAATAAATTACAGTTTTAAACTCAGTTTAGGCTGACCTGAGGTCAATAGTCTTAAACAATGTCATCAAACTATCAGTTTTACTGTAATATATTGATATTGTGACATTTATGGGAAAGAGCATATGAGTTAGTCATATTGGTCAATACAATGGAAAGTTTATAGCTGAGACTACTATAACACTATGTGTTATACTAGTAGTCTCAGTTTATAACTATGTTAATGTTAATTATATACATGACATAATAATTAAATCATTTAAAAAACTATTCCAAAGATTTCTCTCAAATCATGTTTACATTTTTTTAGAGAAGAGTCTGTCTGAAATATATTCAGGGGTAGTCCAAATAATTATGACTTCTTAAAAAGCTATATTATGGGGAAAAAAGTGTGTGGGGGGAGGTCTATTATGGTTTTTTTTTCATACAGGAGGAAGACGTCATAGCAAAAAAGAAACCCAACAAAACAAAATAAAATAATAGCCTGTCAAGACGTCCTTATATCATAATAATTTGGTCTAATTTTGGGATAATACATTTAACTTCCTTTGATGTCGGGGAGGGGAAAAGTTTTGACGATTAATTATTCTTCAAACTAACCATTATTATTTCTTATTGTTACTTTGTTAAGCGAGCGCGATGTGTGGTTCTCGAGTTATTTAAAAAAGGGGGGGGGGGGTTGTTACTATATCAAATTTACCCAGTTTGGAGACAATAAATATTTAAAATCTAACCATAAACTCCAATGTTCCTGCTTTTTTTAGCAGAACAAACACGATGGCATTCTCGTCTCTGTTATAATCAATAGTTAACTCATTTCTTCTTCCAGGTTATTTCTTAATCAATTATGATTATCAGCTGTCTATCTATTTACCATGTTTATGTTAAACTGGTCCGTAATTCCATCGTAGTGTATCGATAAGTGAACAAAACAGGGATCCAGTTTATTAAACGGTATATAATATACAAGGTTCCTGAGTCAGTAACCGTAACTATCACCGTGCTTTGTGCGCATGCGCAAGAAACACCAACTGCAAGGATAAAACAGGGTACATAGTTCCGTAATTTCGTATATTTTTCTTATCTTCATACTAAAGAGCTCCAAAAGTAGGCGTGCTTAGGTGCAGTGGGCGGGTCTAAAAACCGACTCTCGGTGGTTAACGTCTCTCGATGGTTAACTTTAAGTGCCTACCAAGATTCACAGTCTAGGGCTTAAGTTCATAAAGACACAACAAAATAGTTCTTTAAAAAATGTTTATATCCTATGACAGTTCTCAGTCAATATTTTTTTATACATATCAAAGGGGGTCTGGGTGGAGTTTACAGAATAGAGAATAATTATCAAAAAGTGCAAAATAGATGACAAAAAAAAGATATACTAGTTTACCAATTTGATACCAGAACCAAAGTCAAAAATCTTGATACCACTGGACGTTAAGCAACCAACAATCAATCAATTAAAATCTTAATACACGTTTAGATTGTGCATATTAAAGATATCGACCGCTATGGTGACGGGGGGATAGATGTATGGTCAAAACAGTTCCTTTGACCGACAGTAAAACCCTTGTCAAAGGTGTCTGTTTAGCGGTAAAAGTACACAGCCATGTCCGGTCAGTATGGGGATGATAAATCCGATACCTCGTGGAGAGAAAGAGTGCCACGCTCTGCACACATTAAGAAATCATGTAACACCTGCAAGGCAAAAAAAATTTCCACATCCAATATACCCTCGTTTGCCATTGAGCGTCTAAATTTGGCCGACAGGCTACGTCCCGGACGGCCTCTATAACAGGACCTACCAAATGTGTTTATTGTTAATTTGTTTTTGTCCATAATATGCTTGAAATATTTACCACTGGATATTAAGCAACAAACAATTTGACAATCAAAGAACCCCAAATATGCATTTTTGTTGAAATCATACAAAGTTTAATTTGAAACCCCGATTTGAACAAACTTGAAAACTAGACCGAATATCAAAAACATATAAAACATGTTTAGATGAAGCATATAAAAAAACCACAAGAATTCCATTTTGCTAAATTCAAGTTTATCTATTTACCCTTTCGACCTAAATGTTGACTAAATTATTAATGTACAAACCGGGCCCAAAATAATAAAAATCTAAATAGTGGTATACGGATAGATTCAGTTAAGCAAAGAACTTCAAGAAATAGTGTTTTGTTTAAATCAAACAAAATTTAATTTTTACTCTTAATTTGAAACCAGAAAATTCTAGTTTTTGATCCATAATCTTAAATAAATTAATTGACCATAACCACCTATATCAATTTCAACCACCCTTTTGAAGTATGGAACTCTGGTACAATTTTATAGAGATCTATAAACCTATACACGTTAACGTTACAGTCGTTACTGTCCTGAAAACATGTTTGTTTTTGACAAATTTAGGCGCCAAATCCATAAAAAGTTCGAGAATAATATATTCCAAAAGCAATCCCAACCTTACTTAAATGACATGAAGCATTTTGGTACAACTTCATAGAGATCCATACCCTTAACTTCAAGTTAATGTCTGGATACATTATGTCTTCGGACGACGCGGACTACGTCATAATATTATAAAACCGCAAAAACTTTGCAGTCGTATAAAAATCACTAGGAAAATGTTGAATACATTTAGTGCAAATGCTTGATTTAAACCAAATACTATGCAATGTTTGAATTGTCATATTTACAAACATTGAATGAAATAGAAAGTTCGTTAAATCTTGCATGATCTGTATATTTGATATACTCTTTATATAAAAAAAAATAACAAAGAAAAAAATTTATACAATGGCATAAATGAAATCATAAATGACCAATACATATTTCTACGTTATGATAAACCGAATAAGTATTTACTCACACCTTAAACATTTCATCAAAATTTCGATACCAATAACGCCAACAAAATCACGTACAGATCTAAAACGTCCTCTCGTCTTTTTAAAATACGCTTGAAATATTTCCCACTAGACATTTTCTTATCATAATGACTCATTCAAATAAATGTGCTAATATAAAACGATATGATTGAAACTAATAAAGAGGAATATACCAATAACGCCAACAAAATCACGTACAGATCTAAAACGTCCTCTCGTCTTAAATACGCTTGAAATATTTCCCACTAGACATTTTCTTATCATGATGACTCATTCAAATAAATGTGCTAATATAAAACGATATGATTGAAACTAATAAAGAGGAATATTGGATGATATTTTTTTTTACCGGATTGCTACCATCCGACCTTGTCTGTAACCATCTACTTGTATTTAGTTTACACATAACACATTGTATTAAAGAATATTTTGAAAACAATATCGTGTTCAAGAGGAAGCATTCGGAAGCCACAGTGCACTGTAACACACCAGTACAATAACAGTTTTTCGGACTTCTCTTGAACTGAATTTTAATGTGCGCGTATTGTTATGCGTTTACTTTTCTACATTGGCTAGAGGTATAGGGGGAGGGTTGAGATCTCACAAACATGTTTAACCCCGCCGCATTTTTGCGCCTGTCCCAAGGCAGGAGCCTCTGGCCTTTGTTAGTCTTGTATTATTTTAATTTTAGTTTCTTGTGTACAATTTGTAAATTAGTATGGTGTTCATTATCACTGAACTAGTATATATTTGTTTAGGGGCCAGTTGAAGGACGCCTCCGGGTGCGGAAATTTCTCGCTACATTGAAGACCTGTTGGTGACCTTCTGCTGTTGTTTTTTTCTATGGTCGGGTTGTTGTCTCTTTGGCACATTCCCCATTTCCATTCTCAATTTTTTTAACGAAGAAACTGTTTACAACTTAAAGTGTTACGCTGATTTCCATAATCATATAATGAGGCGATATTTTGATTGAACTGAAAACTTAATTGAAGAATATTGAAGTCAGATATAGAAGACACTATTAAATAACAAAGCAAGTGTGAAATACATGGGAATAATTACCTTGAAATATAGATTCAGCAGATTCACTTAAACCAATTCTGTAACATTGATAACATTTTCCTCGCTCACGCAAACCAATCAATAATATTACACATGCTACGCTGTTTCTATTAATAACTAATATACGATTATTGATCAAAGTTAAGAAAATGGAGGATATAAATAGTCTTCACGTAATATACTAAATACTGTTTACATACTATTGAGTTTCTTTGCATAATGTACACATTGTATACGTATTTTAAAATGACGTTACGATACACTTACAGAGGGGTTTAATCTACTTGGACCATTCAATGTGAGTTCTGTATGAGACGAAAATCTGTTTTCTCAACATCCAGTGGCAAATATTTCAAGCATATTCAGGACGATACCATATTAAGATTTAAGGGAGTTCGCTACTCAGTTTCAAAATAATTAGCTTTTCAAAACACAAATATTTATTGATAGGTGATTAATAAAGGAATCAAAAGAGCAAAACAATATTTAAGTCAATGTGCTTGTTTTCGAGATATTAGCGGCGGGAAAATTTTCTCTCTAGACTTTTAATAGCTTTATCATTGATAAGTTTAAGTTCTCAAAAACCATTAAAATAGAAATATAATTTTATAAGACTTTTACAGATGGCTTATCATTATACTTGTAAAAGATTTATAAAAAGAAAAATGGGGGTCTATGGGCGAAAGTTTTAAGGCATTCAAATGGATATAACCAGAGGGAAACATGACAAGCGAACACATCCGTAACGCAAAACACGTCTGCAAAATTGACAATAATAAGATGGCGGAATAATCTTATATTATCAAACTTTAATCCCATGCCATATTTTGATTGGTGCAAGAGGAGCTGGATATTTTATCTTTTTCATGAATACCTGCTATCACCTCAGGTATGTGTCTCACAAGTATTTATTTCATATATTTATATGGCATGTCAGACGCGAATCATGTCATTTTCAAAAGGTGAGATCCAACCCTTAAAAGACTATGAAACGTTCCCACACTAAAATAAATCATAAGGTGGTGGGGGTGAATCCTAACACTTGGAATTCACCTGGATCCACCAATGCATGTATGTTTGACCACCCCTTGTCTTTGAAATTGATGCATGCCCCTTTCCAATGTTTAAGTAGAGTTGTCAGAAAAAATGAGTAAGCCATCAAAGACAAAATCATTAAAAAAAAGTCACGCATTTGTTTTTACGAAATTGTAGACTTTAGGTAAAAATATCTTCAGTTGGAATGTTAACTTCTTTTATGTTATACAAAATGTCAATAGCTGTTTCTTTCCATGAAAATAATGGAGTGAGGGCCGTAGGTCTCGACGTCCATTATTTCAAAGACATGGACAGTTATTTTGACATGCCATATAAATAATATATGAAATACATACCTATGGGAGACACATACATAAATAAGGCCGTTAGTTTTCTCGTTTGAATTGTTTTACATAGTTATTTCGGGGCCTTTTATAGCTGAATATGCGGTATGGGCTTTGCTCATTGTTGAATGCGGTACGGTGACCTATAGTTGTTAATTGATGTGTCCTGTTGGTCTCTTGAGGAGAGCTGTCTCATTGGCAATCATACCACACCTTTTTTTTTTATTAGCAAGTCGTTATCACGTTATTTCTTTATAATGTTTGCATGGTTATAGCATATTTCTACATCCAATAGAGCATCGTTTTTCAATAGCATTCCAGATCTTCTGTTAATAATCCTGGTCGATTCCATATTGCAGGACCTATATATATTCAATAAAATTGAGAATGGAAATGGGGAATGTGTCAAAGAGACAACAACCCGACCAAATAAAAACAACAGCAGAGGGTCACCAACAGGTCTTCAATGTAGCGAGAAATTCTCGCACCCGGAGGCGTCCTTCAGCTGGCCCCTAAACAAATATATAGCATTTATTGTTAACTTGCAACTGGACGTTCTTGGCAAACGTCAATCAATTGATCAGGATTAGCATGGTATCTACTGTCAGATTGCGTAGTCTAGGTTAATATGTGTATTGCAGTAGACCCCACACACAAGTGTTAAGCGCAATAAAAATTATGTGTTGCTTACATTGACTCATCATCACTATCCGGGCGTTTTGCCGTAACGATATTTCCCTGGGCACTCTCTCGAATAGTTTTCTCTAATAAAAAAATATGAGAGTTTCATATGATAGACAGAACACACAAAAAGATCAGCATAACCTGTTACCGTCTACAAAAATGCATATTAAGCCATTATAAATTGGTCATTTACTCGTTATTTGAAAAGGGGCTCTTTGATAACGATTAAAACCCTTCGATCAACATTGAAAATTATTGAGAAAAAAAATGTCAAATTGGTAAGCTAATTCAGATATGCTCAAATTTGAAAAGAAAAACAACACCGAAGCTGAAATCCACATAGGAAAACATAACCTCAAGGACGTAATATATTACAAAAGCAGGAGCCGAAACTAAGTCACTCAAATTAATTTCTGGGAAAAGCACTGACCCTATCAAATAACAGCGTGAAATGTAAAGCAGTGACGGAGTATCATATAAAACGATCCATACACCGAAGCAGCAGTTTGTCAATATTCAAATCAATCACATTAATCGAAATCAAGGTTACGAACAATATCGAGAAAATCGGAGGAACTCCTGAATGGAATGAGTTCGGGTGTATCGTAATGACTCATTCACTACTTAATCTTAGTCCGAGGATGCCTAAGGGAGTTTATTTTCACTAAATGACAACTGTTAAAAGCAATGTCAAAACTTCAAACTACTACACTTGATATGTACAAAAAAATAACGAAGAGTACCATAACATAGCATGATATCGACAAAGAACACACGCTAATATTTTATTGAGATTTAGCATCTGTGTAATCTTGTCTATTTATATTGGTTCCATTAAGGATTGAGGCATTAGCAACTTCATTTTGAACTTCCAATGAATTACAATTTATCGGGACATTTTCATTTTTACTCAAATCATTTTCATCCATCTGGTCAAGTTCATGTTCTTTTCTTGAACCACGTGCACATACATTTGAAAGATCAGTATTATTGTCAGCGCTTGCTGAAATTTCTTTCATTTCGATTTTAAAAGGCATTAAGACTGGGTCATTATCGACATTTACTTCGTCAGTTATTTCTGATGTACAATAGATCGGAATTTCATTTACTGTTTGTGGCGGTATATTGTTATCGAAGCTATCGTTGTTAATGACGGTTTGTTTGTGATAGTTTTCGGAGTTCTGAGAGATTTGATTCTTTAATGACTGAGTCAGATGTACATCATTCACTGTGTTTTGTAAGTTGTTATCTTTTTGGTCTTCTGTGATGTCTCCTCTTAGACATTCCTTTTGTAGGAGGGATGACATTGAATGTCCTTGACATTTGTGAATTGTCACTGGTACCTCGTAACTATGTGATGTTTGCTTCCAGTCTTCGTCCAGAGGCTGGTATGGATTTAAGTATCCATCAGTTATCATTTGCATACTAGAATCAGACGAATCGTCCGTGTTCCCCTTTGGAGCATGTGTTTCATCATATTGATGTGTCTTTTCCTTCCAGTCCTCGTCAATTGAATGATAAGGATGAAGATAGCTCGTTGCGTCATCATCTTTATCGAACTCATCTGAGTTTTCGTTTTGGTCTGATTCATGGAGCGACAAATAGCTTCGGGTAACACCTCTTTCAGATCCACGAAAACTACTGCTGTCACCATCTGAATGCACGGGAGATAGGTAGATTGTATTGTCATTATTTTTTAATTCTATATTTGCATTTGGTGAATTTTTAGCCTGCCAAGTTCTCATATCAACATTTTCGAGCAGCAGTGTCTCATCGATCTCAGCGTATAAACTAGAAGCCGAATCAACACGAGAACGTGATTGCCTCAAAGAATTACTCTGATCTATATTAGGAATTCCCGGCTTTGTTGCTTTGCCTTGACTCTTCCTTCTATATTTCCGAACTAAACATGTAAGACCTATTGTCACTAAAACGCTTCCAATTACCACGGAATAAATAACTATTTCCCGTTGTAAAAGCCCTGAAAGTATACAAATGGCTCATTATCATCTTATTTAATCACAAATAACTCTTCAGCTCTCTATAAATAGTGTCTGTTTAGCTATAGGTAACTGGACCTTTAAAGTCATAAGAAACCTCAAATTAAAAAAAAAAATATGCATATGTTTTTTATAACTAAATGAATAGTTTTCATTATACAACTTATGTACATATACTTTTTTTCTGAGGAAAATTCTTCAATTTGTCCACATTTAGAAGAAGTTTACTTATTTTTTATTGCTTCCTTTCAGGAAGCAATTCGCCGACATATTTTCCGTATGCATAGTGACCTGAGCGTAACCCTCCTCGTAAAAATCCGGTGATCGAAATACGCATGGATCTGTCATTAAAATAAACAAGTATCATGTTAAACACGTGCTCAATACCAATGCTTTTTGTTATTTGTTTACTTTAAGGTGACAATTGGTAAACTTCGGCTTCAAAACACGACATTTAATGAGCAGCCATATTTGTTAAATCATAATAGGCAGAGAGAAAAAAAAATTGACGATTATACGATATATTTGCGTAAAAAATGAGAAAATCGTGCACAGAGGACTAAGTTTATGATATATACATGCATTGGTTCAAGAATTGGATAAACATTATTTTTCACCACTCACTCGTTTCATATGACTTTTACATGATACATGATATAATGGATGATCAAGATATGTCAAGAAATTTTGTCTGCTTAACTAAGTAAACCATGATCGATTTAATGCTGAGTCTTGAAAATAAAAGTTTTACTACAAGTATCACACAAACTTAACATTATAAGTGATCAATTAATTCGAGGTGAAGGTCAGATAAACCCAGGTAGAAAGACATGTTCACATTACAAGTTTTCTCTTTGTACCAAATATAGCTAACCTATAATTGATAATATTTAAGAAACCGGCCACACCAACAAAAACTAATTATTGACCAATGAGCCATATTAAAAGGATCAAGGTAAGATGAACCATGCCATACAGAAACAGAAGCCTAACAATTGTTCCATACATCAAAGAAAGAAGGTAACCAATTATTTGTGATATCTAAATAGAGGATAAAACTACAGAAACTTAACATTAACCTATTAACCATGCAAAGTACAAATGTCACACGACAAAAAAAAACATTTTGTTAAAGCAGTCACTGAACTTTGAAAATGAGGTCAAGGGCAATTGAAACATTCCTGAATGACAGATACACTTTACAATCGTTATATATAAAGGCAACAGTAGTATACCGCTGTTCAAAACTCATAAATCCAGGGACAAAAAACAAAAACGGGGTAACAAACTAAAACCGAGGGAAACGCATTAAATATAAGAGGAGAACAACGACATAACACCGAAACGGACCAAGCATCAGAAAAAACACCACGAGAATAACAAATATAACAAGAACACCAAATACATGAATTTGGGATAGACAAGTACCGTGCCACGTCTGATCTCAAATCTCTATATACACTACCTACAAATAGTTGACCTAATGAATATAGTACATTGTATCTTATAAACGGTCATTATCACGAAACTTAAATCTTGATCACCGATCCATGAAATGAGATCGAGGTCAGGTAACACGTGTCTAACCATTGTCTGACGAACTCAAAGACGTTACAAGGAACCCATATAGGAAATATAGTTATAATATGAGCGAACCTAGTATAATAAAAGCGAGTTTCACATGAAAAAAGAATTAAATTGTGATGAAGCAGTCGCTGAACCATGAAAATGATGTCAAGGACAATTGAAACATGACAGACTTGGTAACATAAGATATCTGCGTAAAAGGTATGAAGCATTACAGCAATTAACCGCCGTCACTGTAGCTCCAAAACTTGAAATAATTAACATGAAAACTGATATCAAAATATCATTTTACTTTTGTTACAAACTAAAAGCTTTTGTAGAAGTGCTGTCAAATAAACAACGAACAGTAGTAGCCAATAATAGGTCTTCCATTTGAAGTCAACTCAGGCGTTGCCTTGAACATGTAGAACAAGATCATACGAATTACTTTTTTGTGCATGTTCATGTATTTAGAAATACAAAATATTAATCTTGTTGATATATGAAAGGTACCAGTCCTATAAATTTCAACTGAAATCATTGTCGTAAATAAGACCAACATATATATCACTTGAATAGTTTCATCAATAGTGGCATGTATAGTTTGTTTTTTCATGAAATATCGTTTATGACTTGACATGCTATATATCTTATCTCAAAAAATATATAAAATTAATTTGAAATACTAACCAGTGTTTTCTTTAGGAGGAGTTATGTTTTGGATTATAGTATAAACATTGCCGAAGGACACTGAAGAAACTGTTGTCAAATTTGCCCGTACGGCTGTCAATAAAAAAATGAACATGTAGATAATGATAATAAAATACGCAAACACACAGCTTCTAGATATCAAATAAATACTTTCTCTACAATACCAAATTTTACGGTGAAATATTTTCGTGTGAAATAATTTATTTCATCATATGTATTTTTCCATGAAATCAACTGAAAAGGTATAATTTGTACTTCATATTGAGTGACGATTTGTCTGAAACAAGACCTCTGGAAACACCATGTACTAAACGCTTTAAAAAAGTTTAAACTAATCTTTTTACTATCATTTGTCTGTTTTTTTCTGTGTTAGCCATGGCGTTGTGAGTTTATTTTCGATCTATGATGGTTAACAAAGGTACCAGGATTATAATTTAATACGCCGGACGCGCGTTTCTTTTACATAAGACTTTTCAGTAACGCTCATATTAAAATATTTATATTTGCCAAACAAGAACAAAGTTGAATTTGACTGTCTGTCTGGTATCAATCTATATAACATCTAAAGTGCAAAGGGGTTTCTCTGAAATACTATCAAAATGAAAATAAATATTTTGTAATATGTCACGTGTTATTGGCCATTGTGCAGGTTTAATGGTCAAATATGTAGTTGTATGATACTGTAGTACACCTGTCCAATAACTACATGTGATAAATACCGGTGCTCCATATCCACTCTGTTGTACTCTTTTGTATTGATTCTGTAGTAATTGTTTTATTTAAACAACCATGTACATGGTCACATCTAAAAATATAAAAAAGATAATCAATGTCTGAATGTGTGACTCTCATTTTATCCTGAAAATCAATATACTTATCATCATATCTTGTATCTTTTGTTTTACTGTATGAACAACAACCCGGGCGCCATGGAATCTGCTTATCCTCGCGGAGCTTCTGAGATCATCGCCAGATTGTATGCATTTATTTGTTTTAGTGTTGGTCGTGTTCTTTAGTTCAGTATGTTGTGCTTTGTGTACTATTGTGTGTCCGATTGTCTGTTTTTTTATCAATGGCATCGGCAGTTCATTTTCGACTTATGAGTTTGAAAGTTTCTTCTGGTAACGTTTGCCTCTATTCTTATTTGTCTAAATAAAATCTCGAAGTCAAACTAAAATCCAACCACGAAATGTAGAATATATTGATCATACTATGTTACTCAATATCCAAGGGAATTCATGCATCTTTAATTATCTGTCCTTGCGAACTTGTAATTAAGCATATATTCTATAGAACCTATTGAACCTAATTGGAATCTTGATTTTCCCCATGTGATATTGACACAGATGGAAAGCTTCAAACTAGAATATATATATGAAATTGAAAATGGAAACGGGAAATGTGTCTCAGAAACAACAACCCAACAAAAGAGCAAACAACAGCCGAAGCCCACAAACGGGTCTTCAATGCCGCACCCGGTAGCATACTTTAGCTGGCCACAAAAACGATTATGTATACTTGTTCAGAGATGATGAACATGATGAACGTCATATAAAACTTCGAAATATACACAAGAAACTAAAATTATAAATATTACTGATAAAGACCAGAGGCTCCGGACTAACTACAGGGGCAAAAATGCAGCGGGGTTAAACATGTTTATTGAGATCTCAACCCTCCCCTATACCTGTAGCCAATGTAGAAAAAACAAACATTCATCATTACATCAGAGTCAAAACTCAATTCAAAAGAAGTCATGGTTCGATGTCAGAATAGGTAACAAAAGAAACTATAAAAAATTACAATGAAACCCTTTATGTGTTCATCTTTTAATTCATCACCTTTCTATTTATCATCAGTAACATACCATCCTCCTAATTGAAAACTTAAGATCTTGCATGCTTACATATTGCTCACAAGAGTGAGTTGAAATACAATATATCCATGATATATGTGTCTCAAAACATTTGCTACTTTTTAAAGCAATATACTCTATAAGAAAGATCAGTTTGCTGATTGTGTCCTTTTTCCTTTTGTAATATGTTGACTGAGTGTGTACTCGAATGTTGGGTGACGTATCCATAGTAGAAAACTCTAATTTGTTGGGGTTGATGCGACCACCATCCCCCTTTTTTTGTTAATTTGGTTTGGTTTGATTTGGTAATTTCTAAAAGATTTTATGAGCTTTGAATATAAAATAGTTCACTATGGTAACCTCAAAAAATTATGCAAGCCTCGAACTTATCGGCATTTGCGACCAAAAAAAATCAATGAAGTATGATCTAAATTATTAATGTTATGTTCAGCTTATGACGACGAAATTTTTGCTGCAGTTGGTCATTCAAAACTTCCTACAGATTCAGTGTGGATTTTCAAATGCAGTCAAATGTGATCTATGCATCCGTGTAGTGAATGCATAAATGTCCATTTCTACCAGATGTAATATGGTAGTCATACACCTATATCCATATTGTTAGTCCTAATCACAAGGTGACCATGCAGCTGACCTTTTTTGTTTTAACTCCCTCAACCGAAATGCAGCTTTATGCGAAAAAAATGTTCAGTTTAAAAATTTAAACTACATAAATGAGTTGTCGTTTTTTTTTTAATCAAAACATTTATATCTAATATGAACTAATACTACCTTTGGTAAAATTCACAGTTGCAAGGATTGAGACATTGTTTGCCGTAATAATTGTCTCCACATGGTTTACAAGCGCTCCCAGCATTTCGATTGATGAAACCAATTTGACATACTATCAAAAAATAAATAACGTCTTTAACTTTTTAAGGTAGTTTACCGAATTCATTTGTCTAGCGTGCATATTATTCAAATTGTTTATTCCTTTCCAAATATTTTAATTACGAAAGGAGTAGGTCCGGTAAGGGTCGATTTTGGCCTCAAATTTCAGGTTTATCTGACGAAAGATTTCAGACACTTAAGTGTCTATTTTAGTTGCTTCAATTAGTTTATTTGAAAGATTTTAACTGATTTAGTCATCGAAAACGCTCCAATTCAAGTTCAAATTATCAAATATGCCAAAGAAATGTCACTTTTAGGATGATTTTTGTCAAAAATAATAATGGACGCATCCGTGTTCATCCTCAACCTTTATATATGTTATGTATTATCATCAAATGCAACTTACATTTCAATATCAAGAATGAACACGGACCTACTCCTGACGATTTCAGTAATTTAGCATGACTTAATGATGTTAGAACCCGATATATGTGCATTGTATTGTCAAAAACAGCCCATAGTTATGTAGCAGAAGCATTCCACTTTCAAATAAATAGTTTAAAATTTACATTTTAACAATTTTATATAACTGCTGTATTTTGGGGCCAAAAAAGGGTCTTACTAAGAATTTTGTGTATTACCCATTAAATGTTATTCATATTCACTGTGGCAGTTAATTCATTGTAAACGTTGTTCTTTAGCTATTACGAACTGACTGGTCCTCTTATTGGGTATCCTGCCACATCTGCTTATTCTTAAATACAGAAATGTCGATCAAATATGTTTTTTAAATGTTTAGTGAACTGCTATTTTATAGTTATGTTTGGATATACGTTTGTTATCATACACAGTAAATTAAAGTTCCCTAAAACTTTGAGATATGTGTATTATCAACTATTTAAGTTGGTTTCTCGCCGATACAACCGACAGCGTAACACATATATAACTCTTGCAACTTCGAGATAGAAGTCAACCAATGGAAACAACCGTAGTATATCAAGATGGAAGTCGAATTGCCTCCAAGAATAACGATAACAAATGTCGATCTCCGTTATATTGTTGGAATGAAGAAACATTTTTTGCGGAGAAAAAAGTTGCATATTTTGTATATGTAGGACCAGTGTATGTAAAGTGTGGATCCTAAAATATCATTTTCACTGTATAGCCATAAATTTCTGATGAAGAATGATAAATAAAAGGACGATTTATTTTTATTTTTGAAGAAAATGTAGAAAAGTAGTTAAAATGTATATGTTTAGAAATAAATAATACTAGTAAGACAATTTAAGAGATACGAACGTTTTTTTTTATCGCGCCATCCAGCTGTGAAACATATACCGAAATAGGTGAATATTTAGGACATTTCATGAACAGATCGTGCAGGTGATTTAAAACCAGCAGGTACATGTAAGATGTTGTTGCAGAAAAATATTCATTTCAACACAATTATTAAAGTTGTATATTACGTAGAATAGGTTTTGTCATTAAGTTTCTTCATATTGAACTAAATTCCACTAAGCTGCTTTCTTTGTGCGAGTCATGTTTACTGTCGAGTACTAGTAATGATACTATACTTTCATTTTCACTGTAGAGCGATTCATTAGTATTGTATATGCGGTGCATTTTCACTGTATGAATTTTTTATCTTTTTTGATCTATTAAAGCCTTAATTTAGCCGACTTGCTCAAACAATAGATAAAGTAAGAGAAGGATTTGATAAAGTTTAACTTGCGGAGGAAAGTTTAATTTAACACTCGAATAAATTCAAAAGAAGTAACATTTATTTCAAATGTATTCCATTTAATTTCTTATAAATTGTAGGGATCTCTATCATTGGTTTTATTTATCCATTTCCATGACACTTCATCACTAATTAGTATACGTACATCTTGATATAGATTAAACCGTTGATTTTCCCGTTTGAAAGGTCAGTTTACACTTGGGCCCCTTATAACTTGCTGTTCGGTGTGAGCCAGGACTACATGTTGAAGCCCGTATTTTGACCTATAATGGTTCTACTTTTATAAATAGTGACTCAGATGGAGAGTTGTCTCATTGTGACATTACATCTTCTTATATCTCGGTATCTATGGCTCAAACTGAAACGCAACGGGATAAAAAAAAAAACGCACTACTTTTCTAATATATTTGTAATGGGCTTAATATGAGTGTTGTCAAATCGTACAATTTTGCCTAACCGGTTACTTGGATAGTCGTTCGACCGATTAACAGGTTCACCGGTAGTTTTATATAATGTTTGAGAGCCTTACCTATAGTACACTACAAATGTTCGTTTTCATAATACGATGAATTTAGAAATAAAATAGAGAATGGAAATGGGGATTGTGTCAAAGAGACAACATCTCAACCAAAGAGCAGACAACAGCCACCCATGAGTCTTCAATTGCGTTTGTCCTTTGCACGTTATACATTTTATAAGGATTGTCTGTGAGTAATACTGGCGAAGTTTGACTTTTAATTATCCAATACCACCGTATATGCTATGGCGTTTGTGATATCTTCATATTGACAAAAAAAACAAAAAAAACTTCTTGATCTCGTCGAATTAAAATTATTCTTTCTCTTTCTCTTGATGTCTCAGACAAAATAATGTGGGGTGTTTCAATTTGAAATTAGTAAGCCAGTTGCATCGAGTATACATTAATTACATTCACTTTGATTTAAGTACATTTTTTTAGTTGACATTTCGTTTATAGTATGACAAAACCTTGGACATTCAGATGTAGGTCTACGCAATATTATATATATTAATTAGATCAAACATAAATTGTGATCGTAAATCCTAAAAAAAAATGCACTTAAACTCCGCCATATCAATCTTTTACTACAAAAAAATATAAAATAAGAGGTCTTTTAAATTTTTGTTAAAATCAAGGAAAAACGTAATTTAAGAATACAATATGACATTTTGAGAAGCGTTTCTGTTACAAGTTTGAATAGCTATATATTTGATGAAGAATGAATGGGGAGTTTGTATTTCAATTTGAAAATAATCATAAACACTAACGTCATCAACTAAGTCTTTTCATTTGTTGCAAGTCCATTTATCACATAAATCTACACTAAAAATCCTCGCATCTTCGAAAATTCTACATCAGAAATGATTGTACTGATAGTGATAATTCATCGCATCTATAGTTAAAATGGATCGCTTTCAATAATCGATATGCTATATTATGTTGCTTTTATAACACTTATTTGAACTTTAATGCTAGGTTTGTACATTTAAAAGACATATCACAATGAAAACATGCTGAAACTTAACTTCAAATCAATTATTTTGGTAGTTTCGAAACGTAAACAAATACAGTTTTCCCATGATCCTTTATTCTACAATAGACATACTCGCATATGATAGTGAAAATGAACTAACTGGATTCGCAATTTATTTACATTGGGACCAAGCAATAATTTAAGTAATTCTCACGTAAACCTGAATGATTTAATAGTATTTCTTCTTTTTTTGTCACCTTGTTAATTTGCATTTCATTTTGTCTTTGAGAGAAAGTCTACGGAAATTTAAAAAAAAAACCATTCACATGCTATGTATGTGCTATTCATAAAGTATTTGAACTAACCTGAAACTCATATAATCTCCAATATATTATTCATTATATATCAGTCTCCTTAAAACATTTTACCAGTTTTCTGTTTACACTTTGTCATAAATGCTTACCTTTACAACTGCCATTAATCAGTTCGTAGTTGTAACAACAACAAGTGACAGTCAGATTACTGGAACTAAAAAAATAAAATGATTTATCGGAAATAGTTACTTATTTCTGTTTGTTAAAATCAGGCACCAGTTACTAAAAGTAAAACAGTAATTAGAATGTACACATGATCGATAGGAGTAAAAACATATCCTGGAGCAATTATTTTTTCTTGTTAAAGGTTTATATTTAATACTGTAAATTCAGAAATAATGGCGTGCATTTTTTTTCGATTTTTTTGTAAAAACGATCTAAATGTGAGATTATAAATTACGATTTTAGTCAAATCTACATACAACTATATACATGTATATATTAGCGAAGAAATACGAGTTCCTATTATTATGATACCTACCCATTCGCATTATCTAATATTAATTAAAACCTCGCAAAAATTTCTGAATTTACAGTATGCATTTCTACACCGATCAAGACTGAAAATGAATTCAGTGAATTGTCTTTTACACTGCTATTTTTGCATAGGTACTATTTCTGTATTGAAAATCTGTAGTACAGGAAATTTACTTTTAATATTTCTTACTATCGCTTTCCTTTAAATTATTGTAATATTTAGGTACCTGTATTTTACAGTACTTGATTTGTACTAAAAAAAATGGCACAGAAATATTAAAAACAGTGATCACAATGTTCCATGTTTGAAAATCATAACGTTTAGACATTTGAAATATGCTGAAAATGTAACGGTGTAACCAAAAATCTGTAGTACTTAAATTTAAAGTACAAATCAAGTACTGTACAAACAGGGGCCTGTTTATCGAAACTATCTTAAGTTCCGTCCTAAGAATTTTTTAGGACAGCATTAAGGATAAAGTTAGGACCGACTTACGACACGTCTCAGCATGCACATCGAAGTTATCTTAGGAATTTCTCAGCTAGGACATCCTAACCGATGTCCTAAATATTGGCGGAAAAGAAAATACAAATTAGATATAAAAAAATAAAATATGTTTTTTTTTAAATATAGTCATTTAGAAACTAATAATTAATGTTACATTAAAGATACATGTAATATATGATCATTGTATAATATTTGTACATTTAAACTGTATATTAAAAACAAACCATAAGACAAAAATAATAGCTACGTATTATATAAAAATTTAAGAAACTAATTGTAAACAAGTATAAAATCGGTAAAAAATCATTACATGTTTTTGAGTGAGTTGAATTCGAAGTGTCAAAGTTTTAATATTTAACAGTTCAAAGGCAAATCTCGTGCATTTTTCAAATAAATACGGCGAATTTCAACTATTTTACTACTGCTAAAACAATAATACGTGTGAAAACGAATAAAAGACGAAATTGAATATATCCTAAAGTTAGGGCCATCCTAAGACCATCTTAAGACATCTAAATTGGTATCCTAAAGTTAAGACAATTCAAAGAATTTGCTAAGTCGAGACATGTTTGATAAACCCACTTAGGACTAAGATGTGTCCTAAGTTGGTCTTAGGACACGTCCTAATCCTAAGAGAGCTTCGATAAACAGGCATACGTCCTAATTCTAAGAGAGCTTCGATAAACTGGCACACTTCCTAATCCTAAGAGAGCTTCGATAAACAGGCCCCAGGTACCTAAATATTACAATAATTTTAAAGTAACAAAATAGTACTGAAAACTAAAAGTAGATTCCCAGTACTACAGATTTTTGGTACATACATAGTACCTATGCAAAAACAGCAGTATAGCAGCCTGGGGATAGCAATTAACTTGATACGTTTTGTCCTGTATATATGAAAAATATTCTAAGTAGTACACCATTTTACCCATAGCGTTATATTTGATTAAATCGTATATTGACCACACACAATGCTTGAATAGAAAGAAGCGCTTAAAAGCAGTGTTTATTCAGATGGCGATATTTTCGGCAACTGTATGACTTCTTAATTATGATTTGCTGTTTGATAAGAAGTAAGCATAATACTGGGAAATTGATGATGTCAAAAACTTCTTTGATAGTTATTACAGACTTTTAGAAATTTTTGGTACTAAATGCTCTTCAACTACATACTATATTTGACCTTTTAATATTTTTTGTTTCGCGCGTCACTGATGAGTGTTTGTAGACGAAACGGGCGTCTGGCGTAAATATAAAATTTCAATCCTATGATGAGTTTATTTACTTAGTTTTAAGTTATTAGAAATTGCATCAGAGAGAATTATTTGGTTTTCACTCATTTTGTTAACTTTTTCTCGAATTTCAGGAAACATGTCCTTACTAGCAAAACACGCTTTAAATATGCAAAAATGCGTTTGATTAATGATGGTAAATCTCTCTGCTAAAAGGTTAGATTGTTTGCACACGTGAATTTATTATAAATCAATCAAGCTGACATCTATGAAAATATGCACTTATTCGTCCTTGACCTTTGGTCTTGATTTGACAGAAATTGCACCGTACGATTTTTTTTACGACCGGGCAAAACAGATAGTACATATGTGCAGTTTTTGAATGATATATAAAAGAGGGACGAAAGATACCAAAGGGACAGTCAAACTCATAAATCTAAAACAAACTGACAACGCCATGGCTAAAAATGAAAAAGACAAACAGAAAAACAATAGTACACATGACACAACATAGAAAACTAAAGAATATAATTTAGCCATGTGTTATTTGGGTGCATTAACATTTTCATTTAATGCTGAAATTCACTCTACTAATATACTTTCACTTTGTCCTGATCTTTGCAAGACCCCGTATGGACAGTACTTTAACGGACTTATGAAATTTATTGTGTTGTTATCATTTACACAGCATTGAGTCTATATCACTGCTGATGGACTTGGTGGACTATCGGTTAAAAGTAGTATCAACAGTTCCGTATTCAGTACTAGCATGATTTAAAACACCACCTATAGAAAATGCCCGATTATTAATTAATAGATATTCTGAAACTAGGGTTTCAAATTCTGCAGGCAAAGTTGACTTTTATAGCTGACTATGCGGTAAGGGCTTTGCTCATTGTTGGAGGCCGTACGATGACCTATAGTTGTTAATTTCTGTGTCATTTTAGTCTCTTGTGGAGAGTTGTCTCATTGGCAATCACATCACATTTCTTTTTTATATTAAGATAGAGTTGGCTTTTTAAAAGTTTTTTGTTGTTGTCGCATAGCTCTTCAAACATTTCGTTTCTTATACATCCAATATTGCTAACAAATACCAGGCTTTCAGTGTTTCTGATGAAGGTACTCCAGGAAAGCGCTTCACACGCATGAAAACAATAAATGTTTATAGTTGAAAATGTTTGAGTGTGGAAATCAATCTGAACGTACTTTGCCATTTCTTCAATTAAACCAGACTCGAGAGAAGTTCCGCATGAGTGAAATGAATTGATGAAAGTAGCGAGGGCAATGTATTAAAGATGAAAGTGCTTAGCTGAAAGGTTGAAATGAATCGAGCAAAATTCCGACTAATCTAGTAGGATTGAAAAATATATCATATATACACAAATGGTTGGTTCAAGATCTTACCGGGTCGTAGTAATATAAATAAGTACTAGTAAGGCCACACCAATTTAATTTCTTGTTCTACGGATTTTTGGACTCCAAAATTTGGGGCGAGCGAGCGATTTGAAAATTTTAATAAAAAAATATTTAATTTGCAAATTTTTGAGGCGAAGCTTGAAAAGTAAAGGCGAGCGATTATAATTTTTTTTTGTAAACATAAAATGATAGGTTTTGATGATTTATCACTTGTACTTTGACATTTCTTTAATTTTTGAAGTATTTTTTCCCTGTTCACCAAGAAATGATTAAATCTGGTCTATGTATGTGTGACTGACAATGAGACAATTCTCCATCCAAATCATAATCAGTTTGGGGGCAACCCCTTAATGTTATAAATATCCCTTTTACATGTTTTATGAGGGATCAATATAAGTTATAAATATTTGTTTGTACAAAAGGGCTCATTTTTTCTCATAGAACTATATATCTATCTGGTATTAAATGGTCAAAACACAGTGGGTCAACATGGTCAAAACATGTCCAAGAAATTAGTAATATTCCTGGACTTTAACCATGTTAACACATTTACTTTAACAGTTTAATATTATTCAAAATAAGTGGACCCCTCTTTAAGAAAAATTTGTTTAAAATATGATGTAACTCTCCTCTTTTTGAGTACAAAATTCTAAGTGTTCAAAGGTTTTGTATAGAAGAACTATACAAATCCTTGGTATTTCTATTTTCTTTTCTACATCAGTAAAATGACCCCTTGTCTGAGGGAGGGTTGTTCTCAACCTGATAATAACAAACACAGGTCAAAGTACGGCCTTTTACACAGGGCTTTGATACAGACCAAACAGCAAGCTATAAAGGACCCCAAAATTATTAGCGTACACAATTCGAACAGGAAAACCAACGATCTAATTTATATACCCAAACGGGAAAATACCAATGAACAACATCAACAAACGATATTACTGCTGAACGACATGCTCCTGAATCAATCAGGACAGGTGCATAAACATGCAGCGGCTATGGATAGTTTTGTTTCGCCAGCATACAATATAATTGCAGTTGAAGGCAAATCCTTCAGAAGTTCTTTGTGCTTTATTCTAACAACGATCATTTTTTTATAAGGAATATAAGTAAGGGGGAAAGAAACCAATTTTTTGTTCTTCACGGAAATACCCGCTGTTATAACTTTTTATCGGAGCACTCCAGGTTTCATGCTGAAACAAATATTCTCACAGATATTTACAGTGTGGTGGGGTGCTTTTATGTTTAAAATCGTTATATACAGGTTAGACTGTGATAAATTTAACAAATGTTGATATCTTTTTATAATATTTACAAAAAAAAAAACGGTGCGGGAAATGGACATGATTACAATTCCGGATGCGGGAAGCGGGAATATAATAAAAATAAAAAAAATCTGTTTTGAAAAAAATAGGTGCGGGCGGGTCCGTCGAACAAGGGATCAAATTGGTGTGGCCTAATGATTTATTAATTAGAAAATATGACATACCCTCCACATTTTGTACACACGCCTTCATCTGTCTCATTAAGGCTATTTACAATACTACAAAAATCCCATATTATTAAAATAAGATACACCAATTTGAACATTTTAATAAGATTTATCAGGAAATATTTAGAAAGTTTCTAACGTCAGTCATATGATTGATTATGGATATGAAGGAATACAGGATATGCAATGAGGAAGAATTTGTCGAATGTAAGTACAAACATTTGTCGATGAATTGTATATGTAAATATAATTGTAAAAACGAAGATGTGGTATGATTGTCATTGCGACAACTCTCCACAAGAACCAAAAGATTGTTTGTCTGTTGATCTTTTTTGAGTGCATGTGATAAATACCTAACGGCTTCTGTATAAATGACAGCAGGTCATTAATAGAGACACGTAATGGAAAGTACGTGAGGTATAATGACGTTGACCATGACTGCGTGAAAGTCGAAAAGTTGAAAATGTTCAGAACGTTTCCCGAGCTACATGAAGAACTTGATAAAATATATATAGGTCACATGAACAAATACACTTAGTTACGTGTATCTCTAATTTGGTACACCTGGTTTCACTCCCGAATCTTAGTGGAGTTCGTGCTGTTCCTTATTTATTATTTATAACTGTTGATGTAAATGTCCTTTGGTTTTGTGAGTCTTTGTTTACTCCTTGATTTCGATTTTGATGTTCTTCCATGAACAAATAGTTTCGCGTAGCTCTAGCGTACATGAACTGGTGACAAGTGTTACTCTAAGGTATGCAAACAAATAAATACGAAAACGACTAGCGTGTTTGGTAACAAAATGAATGTTGACCCGTCCGGCCCTTCTTAGGCATAAATCTTGACTGAATTAATCAATAGTTTGAAATTTTGTTTCCAATTACTGAGTTTATACTCACGATATTCGGGCCTTTGTAATTGTTTCGGCATTTTTCAGAAAAGTGTTTAATAATGTCAAGGTTACAAGTGTTAAAGGGGCATTAGCTGTCAAATTCATGTTCACCGATTTTATTCAATTTCTCATATTGGATTTAGTACAATGTAACACATTTATCCAAACTCTTAAAAGTCTTAAAAAACGATTTACAAAGTACGGGAATGAAAACACATAGCTTCATTTCATGTGGTTTTTTTTAAGTCTAGACGCCATCTAATTAACTATGAAGTTGATCTCTAAAGTCATCCGATGACCATATAAGCGATGTAAACATAAATATAGATATAAATAGATTAAGCAAACTCGTGATGCTGAATTTTTCTATGTCATTTTTTTTATTTCATATTATGTTTATCATCGTTTTTACCTGTATAAGAATGATTTTATGTGGATCGAATCAGTCAATCAAATGATTTACTTTTGTTTAACTTTCAATGTTGACATTCTATTCCTTTAAATGACTTTACACACACAATTTACGTGTTATCCATCTCAAGCTAGGGGGTTCAGTTGAAGTTCACATGAGTACGGATTCATGAGGTCGAATTATTCACTTGCAAGTGAAAAATTCATAAAATATATATACCATCATTTGTTTATAATTACAACCATATGGTGTCGAGGTTCCCAATTTGTAGATCCAGTCCTTTTCTGGTTGCTATGTGTGTCATGTCATGTATGTGTGGATTGTTGATCCTACGGTTTTTCGTTTTTATTGTTCGAATTTGTATAGAAAGTTTAGGATTGACAGGCTGATTAAAATTCTTGTAATCAATTTCTTTTGCATTGTATTTTATGTCTGATTTATGCCGTACATACGTTTGAATAAAACACAATCTCAAAGAAAACATACAAAATGGTCTATGAATCTAGGCAGTAGTTTTCCAATGCTCAAATCGAGTAAAACGACAAATTCAGGTTACAAACAAAACTGAGGAAATGATATGAAATCAAAAGAAATGAGATGCATTTTAATAAGTAGTTACACTGCTCCACTTTGTTATGTGGCTGACTGCTCCATCATTATTTCTATTATAGTGTGGGATTTGACACGTTAAATTGCCTGTTGGTTTTAATTTTATGAAGGACATGTACAAGTATGCAAGCGTTACTCAAATACACCTCAGCAATGAAAAAGCTATACATGACACATGACATATAAATTCGTAAGAATATTATCACGAAAGAACACACTCTAATTCGATTACATTTTATTGGGATTTAGCATCTGTGTAATCTTGTACGTATATATTAGTTCCATTAAGGATTGAGGCATTAACAATTACATTTTGAACCTCCACTGAATTACAGTTAATCGGGACATTGGCAGTTTTACGCATATCACTTACACCCACCTGGTCAAGTGCATGCTCTTTTCGAGAAACACTTTCGTTGGAATGTTCAATGTTATTTTCAGAGCTTACTGCGGTTTCTGTCGATTTGATTTTTGAAGGCATTAATAAAGAATCCTTATTGTTATTTACTACGTTAGCTATTTGTTTGAGATTTACCGAAGTCTGATTTTGGTTTAAAACATTCACAGTGTTTTGTAAATTGTCTTCTTTGGTGTCACCTTTAAGACCCTCTTTTGGTAGGAGGGAGGACAGTGAATGTCCTTGACATTGATGAATTGTCACCGGTACCTCATAACTATGTGAAGTTTGTTTCCAGTCTTCGTCAAGAGGTTGATACGGATTAAGGTAACCATCAGTTATCATTTGCGTACTAGAATCAGATGAATCATCCACTTCTATACTTGGAGCATGCGTTACATCATATTGATGTGTCTTCTCTTTCCAGTCTTCATCAATAGAATGGTAGGGATGAAGATAACCAGAAGCAACGTAATCTTTATCGAACTCATCTGACTTTTGGTTTTGATCTGATTCATGGAGGGTTAAGTCGCTTTTGTTAACATGTTTTTCAGAACCATGAAAACTAATACTATCCCCTTCTGAATGAATTGGGTATATATAGCCTGTTTTGTTAATATCATTTAATTTTGACGGATCATTAGCTGAATGTTTAATCTGTGGAGTTCTTATACCAGCATTTTCTACCAGCTTAGTCTCATCTATTTCATCGTATAAACTAGAAGGCGATTCAACAATAGACTGCATTTGTCTCAGTGAATTGCTTTGTTTAACATTTTGAGATCCATGCTTTGTTACTTTGCCTTTTCTCTTCTTTCTGTATTTCCGGACTAGACTAGTAAGGCCAAGTGCTAGTAAAATACCAGCAATGACTGAGGAATAAATGACTATTTCTCGCTGTAAGAGCCCTGAAAGTACAAAAAAATATTGTACCTATCATCTCGATCAAATCACAAACGTCTTCATTTCAAGCAATTGGAAAACATTGCCTGCTTAGATAAATAAAATAGAGTATCATCAAATTCGATCTGTTGTACAAATTGCGAGCAGGTAAAATAAGACAATTTAAAAGATTTATCGCACTATGTACATGCTATGGAACAGGTACAACAATAATTAGGATCAGAAACTTATATAACTAAATTCTTGATGACTCTTTTTTAAGGTGCACGAGTCATAAAATGTATTATGTATTTGGTATTTCTCAGTAAATTTGCTGAAACAATATGCGTGCATACCTCATTTTTACTATGATTGAGCATAGTGTCGTGTTTTATTCCAAATTACAAAGAAAAATCTTTGATATAATTCATTATGGCAGAAGACATAAAAACAATTAATTTTGAAATACTAACCAGTGCTTTCTTGAGGAGGTGTAATGTTTTGAATCCTCGTATAAACATTGCTGACGGACATATAAGTTGTTAAATTTACCTTCACTGAAAATTAAAAACAGTAATATGAATACGCAGAGACTAAACATTGGTAGTAAGATAAAATCACAACATCTCAAGATCAAATAAATACCTTCTGTGGAACATCAAATTTGACCATGAACTATATTTCTATATTAAGTAGCATTTTGGTGTTTCAAGACTATAGAATATAAACAAATTGACAAAACCTATATTGTTTACTCCATCATAATGTTGTCAAAAGGTATTCCTTATAGTACATGTTTACTTATGGGAATTTTTCAATTAATGTATATGACAACTATAATGAAATGGTGCTACATATGAAATACATCCATTTCAGAATTAGGGAATGCTCTCTCAAAAATCAGTTATTTCTAAAGATATCATGTTTATCGCCTGATATTAAAAGTTGACAGGTCATTTTGCTTTGTATTTTTTCACTGATTTAACAGCAAATGTCTTTGAGACTTTATAATAAATGAATATATTACCAGTGTTCCACACTAAGTCTGTCACAGTAACCAACTCTGTTACGGTTGTCAGGATTGGTTCTGTTGTTATTGTTTTATTTACACAACCATCAACATTGTCACATCTACAAATACAAATCATAATACAATTATCTAATATAAATAAATTTTAGTGCAAGTATTTGGTATCAATGGTTCTGATTTAATGACCATCAGTCCGCATGCCAAAATTTGATTTTAATTTTGATAACAACAAATTACATCATCCCATTAAACAAATTCCGTAATTTCACTGTCAGTTTTAGCAATGCATTCCGTCACTCATTAACTGAATTTGAGAAAGTGCTGGAATCTTACAAATCACAATAAACATGAAGTATTTTATTGAAAATAAGAAGATTCACAGCTGCATAGATAGTGACATGAATTGACAACACGAAACTAGATTGAATGATTAACTTGTCGCTACCAGCACTACTATATCTCAACAGCAGCATACCATCTACTTCATCGTAGTACGTCTGCATATATCGGTTTTAAGATCTCGTTCTACAAGTTCATCTCATACGGACCTCAGTAACAGGGGCGTGCTCTTTAGAAAAGACTGTGTGAAATGAGATATGCAGAATAACAGTCGAAATCGATACTGAATTTTACAAGTCCATATCAAACGGACCTCAGTCACAGGGGTGTGCTTTATAGTAAAAACTGTACAAAATAGTACGAAATATGATATGATGAAAAACCGTTGATATAGATACTGCATGACCATGATGACGGTTTCATCACAAACGAATAACGTAAACGATATGCGAGAATAATTGTTATGTCTGTAAACTTTACCGATTGTGTCCTTTCCCTTTATGTGATGTTTTGATTTTTATTGATACATGCATGTCAAGACGGGCCATTTGAGACTATATGTTTTTGTTTTACCTTGCTTATTTATAATTTAAATGAATTTATGGTACGGGACTTTTAAACTTATAATACCGCCTGCGTGTGATAGCCTCACTCAAAGTTGCGATTTTTTTCATGTATTTTTGAAACGATAACACAATGCATAGAAAATTGATTCATTATGTTCTGTTGAATGATGTCATAGCTATAGCTAGTCTCAACTGGAAATAAAAAGTGGTTTTGGGGGGAAATGTAAGCTTTGATTTAACCATCTAAGAATTATGGTAAGAATGTGTTTATAATGACCCTGAAAAGGGTTCTTTTGTATATGAGCCTTCGATTTTTTGAGCTTTTGACAACAACAAAATATTTCTACTTTATATTTAGTGACCATTTTTCCGTAACAATATTTAACAGTATTTTTTTCAAATGTAGGTGAATTGGGCAACATAGAAAGACCAAGTCTTCTCCATTAAAATCAGGTCTTCAAAAAATACAGAAAGACGAAAAATATCATTGTTTCATACCACACGAAGTTGTTAAATGTCTTTTTTATCATTCTTGTAAAACATGCTTTCAATTTTAATATTTCAATACGTTCACCATGTTTAAATGACATTCACAGTGCACAAAAATTACATGTTATGAAATATATTTCATTTCAAAATTTGTAAAATGAAAATTGAAAACCATATTGTTCAGGAGCAGTGAAAATCAAATTATCCAAGCACTTAGTATAGTTTACGCCTCAATTCAAACCGGGTATGGTTGAGAACAATTTTATTATGCATATTAAAAAAGAGAAGACGATATGACATATTTTCTTTTTAGTAGGTGGCTGCTACATGTTATTAAAGCGAAATGTGTTGTTCAATGATTATAGGTATTAAAAAATATGCCTAAAACTGAGCTAAAACAGATATTTACAAAAGGTATCTATGATATAAAATAATGCTACCTTTGGAATATATTACAACTGCAAGACTCAAGACATTGTAATCCGTACGAGCTTGCGTTACATCGTACACAAGAAATCCCATTTGGTCTAATGAATCCACGCTGACAAACTATCGAATGACAAATAAGATGATTATCTTATTTTACAAAATAGATTACAGATAGATGTGTAAGGCGATTTTCAGAGTCAATGTCCATGAAACAATGATACATGCTATTTATTTTATAGATGAATATTAATTAAAAAATACAATACAAAAAACCACAACTTATTTGGTAGTCGTCGCATTGGCAACAATATTGCATCTGCTTATTTTCATAAAACAAAAAAGTTTGTATCTTTTATATTTAAATTTAAAATTTTTGAAAAACTAAGGGTTTTCTACCTCAGGCATAGATTGCCTTAGCTGTTTTTGGCAAAACTTTTAGGAATTTTTGTCCTCAATGCTCTTCAACTTCGTATTTTATTTGGCTGTTTAAACTTTTTTGGATTCGAGCGTCACTGATGAGTATATTTTAGACGAAACACGCGTCTGGCGTCTATACAAAATTTAGTCCTGGTATCTATGATGAGTTTATTATATGTGCAGCTTTCAGATATTCCTTTCTTATCACTTATGTTGATATTTGGAAAATTTCAAAAAATCAACATTTCTACTTTTTTTAAACTTTGAAATTCAATCCAATAAGCGTAACCCTTTACATCAATTTTGTTGATTTATACCAAATGCGTGATTGGTTGGTATTTATTACGTATTTACATTACTTCTTAAATAAAAACAATCACGTGTATACAATCTCAGTGCGTAAACGATCTAATTAATTGCAGGAATGGTCAATAGGGAAACAAATGGCGAAAACACAGACGAAAACTACTTCAGAATCAATATCCGTTATGAAATATTTGAATAAAAATGATAATTGAATCTCATTTTTATGATTTGTGATAGACAGGAATATATGTTAACAAACACTTACCCACACAAGTGTCATTAATTAGCTGGTAGTTAAAACAACATGTCAGATTTCTGGAACATATAATTCAAAATAATGCATACATGAAACTTAAATGCGTGTAGATTTATATATTAAGTATGTTTATCATCAGAAACCATTTGAAAACGGCTCCGTGTTGTAGGCCGTTCTTTGACCTATAGTTGTTTACTTTTTACAAATTGAGACTTGGATGTATAGTTGTCTCTTTGGTATTCATCATATTGTTATATCTATAAACAATAAATTAGGAAATGAAAAGGGCGGGATATAACAAAATGAGCATTTGGTTTATATATTGAAGCGATGACCCTTTGTTCAGTTTTTCACGAGACATTCCCAATGATGAAAACAACACCTTTGTGTAAAACAATTCTATTTTGTACTTTGATCCCACCTAACATGACGAACCTTTTAAAAAAAATAAGGGATGAACACAGGTGTTTAACAAAAGAACGCAGACGACCTTACGTGTTGCCCATGTAAGTACAAGGCCGACAACAAGTCTTTTCCAGAAGGTCAAATTATGAGAAAAAAAATTGGTGGGGTTCGTGTTGCTCAAGCTATGATGTTTCTTGTGTACTACTATTTGTCTATTTGACCTTTTCATTTTTAGCCATGGCGTTGTCAGTTTTTGTTTGTTTATGAGTTTGACTGTTTCACTGCTATCTTTCGCCCCTCTTTTTGTAATTCAATACTTCATGCATCGATTTAAATCTATGACATACCCAGAATCATCTGTGCACACACCCTCTTCCGTCTTATTAAGACTATTTGCCACATTACATAACTCGCATAAAACTAAAACAAATATCACAACGTTCAACATATTTGATTGAAACAATAGAAATATATCCATTATAATGATCAGGAAGCATTGAACACGTTTGATTTGTGTCTGTTGGGTAATGGAGGATGGAACGGAAGGAATACAGGATGCATAGAGGAAGAATTTGTCAAATGAAACATGGAAAGTATAAGTGGAACTATCTAATTTTTATGTTTTATTTTGTAAATTAATTACAGGCAGTTTCGAAACCATTCGTTATTGTCATACACCAAAGAAGCTGCTGTTTTGGAAAAATAAGGATATAGGTCCAAAAAAGAGGAACGAAAGATATCAGAGGGACAGTCGAACTCATAAATCGAAAATAAACTGACAACGCCATGGCTAAAAATGAAAAAGACAAACAGACAAACGATAGTACACATTACACAACATAGAAAACTAAAGAATAAGCAACACGAACCTCACCAAAAACTAGGGGTGATCCAAAGCGCATCTTTACTTATATTTTTATTTAATTTTCATTTTGCTTAGTAATATGTTGTTATAGTGATAAATCAATGAATTTTAACAGCACGTTCTATTTTTTGGGAACTGTCTTTGTTCCAGAGTTTGGGCTTTAAATCAAATAAATAATTTTACTTTTACTAAAATTTTGCACTACCCCTTCCTTAACTGTTAGTCCTTCTTTATAAATCAATGTGTCCGCTATCTAACAGTATTTATGCTGCATGTATTGATAAAACAGAGCTGTGAGCCAGTAGATAAACAAAACAAAATATCTAATAATGGCTATGAACATTAATATCTACAAAAAGGTCGCGTTGTTTGTGATTGAGTGCAACCTAAATGTCCGTTCGGTATTTTTCGCTTTTTTTTTTTACTGGGAAGGTGTATATATGGTATATAATATCAACTACAAAAAATATGTTGTTATAGTGATAAATCAATGATTTTTTACATCACTCTTTATTCTTTGGGAACTGTTTTTTTTTCAGAGTTTGGGCTTTAATACACAAACATGTACTGATAGTATAATCAATAAAAATTCATATACAAAATATTGACAGATCAAAGTAACGAAATAATAACTATCCATAATAAGGATATTCGCACTTGAACCGTTTTTTCCGTTTATCTGTTCGATGGCACGTCCGAAGTAGACCTACTTCATACGTTAAAAAATAATGTTCGATACAAATGACATTTTGAATAGAGTATTGTTTACAACATGTTTGTTATAACGAAATCAATATACCTTTAGATACAGCATTGTAATGTACATTTACATTGTATCATAATTTGAATTTTTTTTCAGGTTTATTTTGTATTTTCATACCTATTCATGAATAGCTCATGTAAGAAATATAAAAAAAATAATAACAATCAAATAAAATAAATATAAAAAAGAAGATCAAATTCCATCAAAGATATTAGACAATTGTCACAAGACAAGTCGGCCGGATTAGCCTGGGTTAGGTAAACCTTAGTATTTTTGTGGGAATTGGTACTCAATAACGTATTTTCATTACGTTCCAATCATCTTTAACAAATTCTACAAATCTGTTGTCCTGTAGGGGTCTGCACACAAAAATATTTTTTTCACATTTATAAATTTTCTGTGATTTTAGCATATATAAGAAAGTGACGGATTTAGGTCGTACATTATAATAAACGTGTGTGCACAAAATAGACTTTAATATTTTAGTAAAAAGAATTATCCATTTGATATCTGTTCAAACTAGTGTCACAACTCTGCCCCCGACAGAACTATCCTGGTATTAATATTTTACCTAAGTTTAATTAATTGAAAAGATGCACTTCTGTAACACTAGTAGCCAGATTAAAGTCTGAAACGGTCATTTTGGTCTGATCAAGTCTTGATCGACTTAATTTACCGCTAGAGAAATACGTTGAGACTTTTCCGATTTTAAGACACTGTTCAGATATGTTATGTCAAGTCTGTTCAGTCATGTCAAGTTAATCAAGATGGAAGGCTCTAGCGTTCAATCAAGTCTGTTAAGACTGTTTTGGACAAATTAAGACCAATCATAAAAAGTAACTTTCAAAGCTTTCAGATCGGGTTAAGATCCGTTTAGTGTGTTAGAATGATATTAGGAGTTACGCCCCTTTATGTGGATGATACATTGTATTATAAATGCTAGAATAAAAAATGTATGTTATTTTGAATTATTAAACATAAAATCATTCGTTGGCTTTTTATTTCTGTTGGTCTTTGTTTAAGGTATAAGAGAATAAATTATATATTATACAGTTTTGTTAGCTTGTTTGTTGTAGAAATAAATTATTCGCCAATAACTGTTTCTGATTTTATTTTTTATTTTTTTATTTTCTGGTGTTAATTTATGTATTTATCTACTTATTCTTTGAAAAAAGTAATTGCAAATTTTGGACGTAACACTAACAAAAGAGTGACAACAACATCTTATAAATTTCATACGTCCAAATCACGTTTCTGGATTTTACTTCATCTGGAACGATCAACGCAAAATACAAGTATTTTATATGTCAGATAATTTATATCGTTAATTTCGTTATCCTCATCAGGCCGCATCAGGGAACCATGTCTCCGTTTGAACTAAGCTTCTGAAACTGCTCTAAGGCCGTGAAGTGAGAGTGTTAAAACTATAAATAACATACCATCGGAAAGAGAAGGATGTCGATAGGTTTTACAGAAAAGAGAATGATCGGCTATAAATATGAATAATAGAGAAAATGGAAAAAAATATAAAGAATGGAGAATAAAAAGGTGCTTGAATATAAAGAATTGATAATAATAGACAAAAAGAAAAAAGAAAAAACCCGGCCTACTAAACATTAAAGAATACAGAAATGAAGGACCCCCCTCCAGATCCTCATAGATTAAAACAATATAACCTAATTTTAAGTTCAGCATCGAGTATATGTCTTAGTACATCTTTTTGTAAATGCACTTATCCTTTCTTTCATTTGAATAAAAAACTTATTTGATATAAAATATGTATTTATTTGTTTTTTCAGATTGCACTATTATAAATAATTCTTCTTCGTCTTCTCCTTCTAAACTGTACAATTAACGTATGTATGCGTTAATATTCGGTCTATAAAGATTAAGTTCGATGGCACGTGCCAATAATCCAAAGGTAATAAAATCAACGATCCATAAAATAACGTGGCAATTACAATGGCTATTTCACAGTTATATCATACGTTCACCTGTCATGGTATCATACATGTACCTCCGTATGTGTAGTATAAGGTTCTAAATAATTTTTGATAGCTTCTTTCTAACACTATTGACGACATTGTTTAAACTACATGGTCATGTCACAAAACCGCAAATTTAGTATAGTTAAAAAGATAAACGATATTGAAAATGCATTTTTTTTCTATCAAAAATGTATGGTCGTATATTTGTAACTCTAGGTGTTTACCTAAAATGTATTGATTATGTAAAAGTTGAGATTTTTTTCTTCAAATATTTGCCAAAAGAAACATTTTCCGAAAAAAAACACCAATCCATATAATAACGTTTTGTCCTTTAAATCTTTTTTTTGGGGGGTCCGTAGAAATACCGCAAATGACCCCTTTAGTGCAAAGAACAAAAAATTTCACTAAGGACCTGATGGAATGATAAAATTGACACAAAGGACATTGCATATCTAAGTTTACGTTTTAGAAATAAATAATTTCAAGTTTTATAATCTTAAGTAATTAGAAAGTTATTTAATGTTCTATCGACACGCGATTGCAATCTATGTTGTTCTTGTTTTTTATGGTATAGTTATTACTGCCGTATCTATTTTGCTTTTCTGTCTGCTATAGTTTTTACTTCTATGTAAAAGTGTATTTTCTACTTATTTTTGTTTCTTTTAATTTCGTTTGCTTGTTCCGTAAGGTCACTTTTTTAAGTTTTCTAGTAATATTTTATAAAGATATTTTAAAATAGTAAAAAATGTATAGAGTTTGTTTACCAACACAAACTGACATAGAAGATACACATGTTTCGCAAAGTATTATATAACAGTTTATTACATTTTTGTTGAGCCTGCGACTTTTGTTGCAAAAGCGAGACATAGCGATCCACAAACCACAAATATTCACTTTTGTTTATCCGTATTTTTATTTATAACTGACTTTTTTGTTTTTCTGTAAGCTTATATGAATTCACTCTGTTTAATAAAAATCACATTTTTATGTCGGGGCCTTTTAATGATCGGTCGAGTATATGGCAATGTTTTTCTCGTTATTGAAGGCCGTATTGTTGCCTATAATTGCTTTTCTACCTCAGGCATAGATTACCTTCGCTGTATTTGGCAAAACCTTTAGGAATTTTGGTCCTCAATGCTCTTCAACTTCGTACTTTATTTGGCCTTTTTAACTTTTTTGGATTTGAGCGTCACTGATGAGTCTTTTGTAGACGAAACGCGCGTCTGGCGTATATACAAAATTTAGTCCTGGTATCTTTGATGAGTTTATTTGCTATAAGACGTCTATGACTATTTTCGACCTTGTCGTCTTAATTTTTAAATTACGTCATTGATGAGCTGATCACTACAACGATTAAACAAAATATTCGTTCCCGTGAAAACTATAAGATTTGTTTAACTTTCAAATTTCATCGTGATCTCTTCTCAGGATATAACGGCTATCTGTATGTTGGTTTTACAGCTAATTCCCAATGCACGTAAAGCGAGACTTTTGTTAGCTTGATTGTTTAGTTTGTATATTTTACAATTGTAATTGGGATAATGTCCAATCAAATTTAAATATAATATATACAGATTAAAATGTGCCTCTACATTGTTTGAAGATGTCAATGTTATTTACAAAGCTTGAATTCATGTTTATACCAACAGAGCAAGCAAGCCTACCAAAATTTTACTCTACAAGCATTAGGAAATAAGCTGTAAAGTCGACAAGATAACAGGTTAATGTATTCAAGTGATTTTCAGAATTTAAGATTTGTTGCAATTCTAAAGTACAATGGTTAAATCAATCTTATCTTTGATGTGCCACATGGGCATCCCTATAAAAAAGACAGTCCATGCGTGGCCCATGACATTAGATATTATGCATGTCAGTGGATATTTTCTTTGTGAAGCTAGCACTAATAACCTATATTATTTACGTGTCTGAAATATTTTGAAAAGTGTAACTAAACTCTTGAACAGACCATTTATAAACGTCGTTTGTGTGAATTCGGGATTTACACGTATTAAAAACTCTTCTCTTTTCGGCATTCGAGAAAACATATATTTAGCAAACACTATTGAGGAACACAAATAAAAAAATAATTTAATTTGTTAATATTTGCAACTCTTAAACCCAGCTGATATTTTTTTTTATTTCTCACCTGACAAATGGGATATACACGACTTCCCAAATTTAATCTAATATTCACCTAATATATGCTCAAAGTCAACTTATATTAAAGAAGTTTTAAAAATAAAATGGTTAAATGCATTTTTTTTTTACATAATGCACAAATATATTTACATGTTTCATTATCAGATCAAAATATCTTAAATACCCCAGTCCAGAGATACCGTGTATATTCGGCTGAATATACATGTACCATATCGAAAATTTTACATTCATACTTGTTACGTAACGAGATATATATGTGCCCAGGTAAAAAGATCCAGCAGGTGGTGTATATTCTAATAAAAGTGTTTATCGTCTTCTTTTGTACATGCCGATGACGATGACATTTAGCTTGAGGGCCATTTTGTTTTCGCAAAGAAAAACAAAAATTAAACAATTTTATAGATATAATATTCTGTTGAAAAATCATTTTTAAAGGTGAACAGATAAGCATAACGTCTTCGCAATTTCTTGTTAACAGCCATGGACACAGATGTCAGAATGAATAAGAAAACACTAAATTCTTAAACAATATATTGTAAAATGGACACCAAACACATGTTGATAGAATAGTGTACTGATAGTATAAAAAAGAAGATGTGGTATGATTGCCAATGAAACAACTATCCACAAAAGACCAACATGACACAGACATTAACAACTATAGGTCACCGTACGGCCTTCAACAATGAGCAAAGCCCATGCCGCATAGTGAGCTATAAAAGGCCCCGATAAGACAATGTAAAACAATTCAAAAGAGAAAACTAACGGCCTTATTTATGTAAAAAAATGAACGAAAAACAAATATGTAACACATAAACAAATGACAACCACTGAATTACAGGCTCCTGACTTGTGACAGGCACATACATAAATTATGTGGCGGGGTTAAACATGTTAGCGGGATCCCCACCCTCCACCTAACCTGGGACAGTGGTATAACAGTACAACATAAGAACGAACTATAAAAATCAGATGAAAAAGGCTTAACTCATCAGATGGACAAAAATACAAGTGGACGCGGCCCGGTACTTATACATCCCGACACAAAAAGACACAATGAACAAATCTGAGAGTATTCGCAGTTATCTGACAGCTAGTTCAAAGTCACTAACAACTAATAAAAAAATCATGCAACTAAGACTAAACTATCAATCCGTACACATCCAACATCCATCTATCGTTTTCAGATATTTCTTTTCCGCCATTCATAAGTTTAATGTTTACTTTGACTTAATGCTATACATGTATAATGTGTGTTCAGAGATGGATTTATAAACTGTATGCTTAAAATAATAAACCCAAACAGACAATAAACAGGTGATTTGGTGACCATTTAGACTTCGTTTAGATAACACACGTCTTCAAAATTAATAGTTTAAAATAAAATTTTGGGGATTTAAAATGTATATCCAAACCTATTCTATTACTTTCCTCTGAGCAAAGTCTTAAGAAAAATATATATTGAAACTGTAGGAGATCATAGTGGGTTGAACGACAACGAGATACTCGCAACCAAACAACAAAAATCACATAAGGACGGCTAGTGGGCAACATATAAGTGTTCACCAATAGATAGGTGTATACACAACATGCCAATTTCTAAATCATCCCTTATGTCTTTATCATTGTGAATAATTTATCCCGGATAATAGAATACATGTACTAGTCATGTCTTTGATTTAACAGAACAAATGATAAAAGATTCAAAAATTTGTTGTTTGTGATTATTCATAGTTGACTAGTTCTATATTTACCAGTGACACGCGTCCTAATTTTTAAGAAAAGGGACAGAAAAAGTATTAAACAAAAATAACCGGTTTTTCAAAACTATATTTTTGAAAATTCACTGCATGATTTAAACAGCTTTAAAGTGTTTCATTTAATTCTATCTTTTTGCGTATACGAAAAATTGATAACAAGTTAAACTTCAGTGTTCATGACTTACGACTATTTTATATTTCTTGTGAAATTGATAGATGAGCAGGACTGGGTTGCACAAACGTCTATTAAGTTAATAGACTATTAACTTCTAATAGACTATTAAATATCTAATTGACAATTAGTTAATAGAGTGATTTAATAGCGTTGCACGAATCACTTTTAATGATACTATTAACTAATAGACAATTAAGTGACTATTAACATTTTAATAGTCAATTAAGCTCCATTTAATTCTGCGATTTTCATCATTTTTTCACAACGTCAATACGATTTTCTCGATTTTCATCATTTTCACGACGTCATCATGATTTTCACGATTTTCATCAATTTTTCATGACGTCAACACGATTTCAGCAATTTTCATCAATTTTTCATGACGTCAACACGATCATTCAGCGATTTCATCAATTTTTCAACGGGGTTGTGTTCAACATCGAATCAGCTAAATAATGCTATGTAGTGCTACGTAGATTTATGACTATTGAACGTGTAGCTAGCCTAGCTTCTATCAATACCTACGTAGCTGCTATAATTATAGGCTAGCTTCACGTTCAATGATAGTCATACATCTACGTACCCGCTAAGATATTGAACGCAACCCTGGGTCTACTTTCAATTGACACCAAAACATGTCCAGTTCTAAAATACAAGAAATTGCATATGTTGTATTTAAAAAGATAGAAAGTCTCGAAAAACAAGGGGAATAGGGGAATAAAAAAGTATTAGTCTTAAATTCCATTATGTTGCTAATTTAAATATAAAGTTTATTGTCGACGTCTACAAAAGAAAATTGACAACTGCAGCCTGCTATGTTTATATCTTCCATTTCGAGAGACTGACTCAATCTAAGTCGATTTTTCACTTCGTTTTTTAACTCGAATAAATTACTATAATATTTGGCACAATCGTGGTAAAATCAGAAATTTTTAATCTCCCATGAGAGAAATTTAGCCGCTAATTTATTTCAAACAAGATACAAGAAATTACTTGTGTTGTCATTGAAAGGGATTAAAAATTATCGGAAAAATACACGAGGGGAGAAATTAAGTATCATAAATCGGGGCAGCCCCGTTATTCAGATCTCCCATTAGTCCGACACCCCATTGGTCCAACAACCCAATAGTCCGACGCCCCATTAGTCCGACACCTCATGATAGTCCGATACCCCAAATAGTCTGACATCGAATAATGAAACAACTTTTTTAAATAAATAATTTTGATTTCAAGAGAATAATCCCATCAGCTATTCCTCCTGATAGTCCTAAAAAAAATAATACAAGTAACATATCATAAAGTACTTACAATTTTGCGTGATGTCCAGTGGCAAATATTACTGACATGTATGTTCAGGCCGAGAACAATCACTTGACATTTAAAAAAAATAGATAGGCCCTGTAATAGTTGCCATCCGGCATGAAAAAAGGTCAATGACACTTGAACTGCCACTATACAATGAAAGTACATACTAGTATTGAATAGGAACCGCCTTGAATTTGCCTTGTAGCAGGCTCAGGCAATTTATCACGGTCGGTTGGTAGATATGTATTAGTGAACGTAGTCGGATATATTCACCCCCCAAAAAAAAAAATGAATGAGACGCGGTGTAGCGAACATTTTGTCAAACTAAATAAGCTTTGTGAAGCTTTACCGAATAACTAACATGACGATACACAGCTATGTATCTCTCTCAAAGCAGAGAAATTAGAAAGTTAAGGCTCCAGTTAGGCTTTACCGCTTAGACGATTGTATGCGAGATGCTTAGTTTAGTGTACAGAATTATTTTGAGATGAACATTAGTTTAGTTAGTCTATATATACAACAATGTTTATACACTACTTAATTGAAGAGTGAATTATTTAAAGTTAATACGCGGTACGTTGAACTATAAAGACAGTGGTAAACCAAATAGAACTTTGTAAAGTTTGCAGCGTTCTCTGTGAGGAATCTGTTATAATAAGTTTACAACAGCAAAAAATGCTCGTAAATCGGAATAGTGAAAACTTGCACCTTCCGTTGTGAGTGTCAAAAGAGGTGGTGTTGGTTGCTAGAATAATTTTCGTGTTGCATGTTTGCATGTGTTGTTTAACTCTATATAAGGAATGGGGGAATCTGCATTCAAAATATTTTTTTTCATCTGCTTGACCAGAAATATTTTTTTTTCCATCAAATTGGGGATCAGAATATTTTTTTAGGAAAAAAACACAACCCCCTTGAAGTTAAATGGTCGTTCCCTGATCACGTGAACATTTTTCTTTATGAAGAGAGACTGCACTGCTGATGACATTTCTTTTTTTTTAGTAGAATGTGTTCCCACTTTCTTATGTACCAAAACTTTTTCAGTTTCTTTATATGCATATGGTCATGGTATTTCTTCGATAGTTATATTCGATAGGTGGCATGCTAAAATCTGTTTCTGTGATATTAGAACGAATAGTTCAAATACCATGTCAACAATTATTCTACCAAGGGGTGTCTGGATTGGAGAGGAGGGGGTCTTTCATATCTGTATTCTTTAAAATGTTTGCCATTTTCTTTATTCTTTATACTTTTTGCCCATTATTTTAGGACCTCATTTTTCTCTATTCTTTAACACCCCCCCCCCCCCCCCTCATTATTTTCTATTCTGAAAATCCACATCATCATCCTCATGAAGCTCTACTCATGAAGTATATTTTCTATTACAGCAGTTATTAACCTTTGTCGGCCTATTGGGGTGTTGGACCAGTGGGGTGTCGGAATATCTGGGCGGCGATCCCCAAAAGTCCAATAATTGTTTATGTTATTATGAACCCTATCCTATGTCAATATCAGATATTTTTGTTTGAAGTTCATACCCAAGATATACAAAAGTGTCGGATAGTTTCGTTTCATCTATATAACAGTTTTCAGCTGCAAAAAAAAAAGTTAGATAAGTATTATTGGTTATTATGGACAATTTACACTATGCCATCTTTTTTTAAAAAAAAAAAACAACTAAATTAATTCACTGTGTAATATATGAAAATTATCACGTAGTTTCTCTTTATGTCCTACGAATAACAATGTATGGTATTGTGCACTGTTCTGTTATTTGTGTTTCTTATCTGTAGTAATCATTAAAATGTTAACTTGGCATGCCATACTTGATAGAAATGCGGACGTGAAAGAAAGCACTCTTTATCAACACGTCAATGGAGATTACATTTACACATTCTTCGTATATACATCGTATTTTAGGAAAAATGTGTATTAATTTTCAATGTTGACACCAATATCGATCTGCTGGATGTAGAATTTTACGAAGAAAAACTAGGGCTGTAATTTAAAACTGCCATATTTGTTATTACATAGCAAAGACTAGTTAAATCATTGACAATAATATAATATTGACCTAGTCCAAATAATTATGACGTCTGGCAAGGCTATTTTAAATTTTTTTCTGGGACGCCTTCCATTGACCCAATATTGTTAACGTTCGATGCAGTCCGGTGTATCCGCGCATTGCATTGCAGAATTATTTTGAGAAGAACATTAGTTTGTTTATGGACAATATACACCATGCCATCTTAAATAATAAAAAAAAAAGATCAAAATTATCACGTAGTTTCTCTTATCTCCTACGAATAACAATGTATGTTATTGTACGTTATTGTGCAATGTTCTGTTATTCATTTCTCAAATCTGTAGTAATCATTAAAATGTTAACTCGGCATGCCATACTTAATAGAAATGCGGACGTGAAAGAAAGCACTCTTTATCAAAGCGCCAACGGAGATTGCACATTCTTCAATTCTTTTTGTGACGAAATCATACAATGTGGGATATCGATCATCGGCTGTGCGAGGCTCTCAGTCCGTCAAGTCATCGAGTTGAGAAGCCTGTCACGCTATTTTTCGGCTGATTTTGAGGTACAAGTAATCCAAGCACTTGCATGGCATCCATTTTAAATGTACAATTAAGGACTTAATAGCGCTCCTTCGTTCAATTAAATTTAATAGTGAGTTAATAAACTATTAACGTTAATTAAATTTTGTGCAACGCAAGTAATAGACTATTAAATTTAAGTGTACTTTTAATAGACTATTAACTTTAATAGACGTTTGTGCAACCCAGTCACAATTACCAAACAAAAAATATAGCGTAAACGTCAATTAATGGACAAGCAACACAACGAGAAAAATGAAATTTATATGAAATAAAGTAACAACATAAGTTTACGAATACGTACTTACATGTTGTAGGTGCATTTAATAAAAACAACATTTGAACTTATTATTAACATTCTTTTTTCAATTGTAATTTTATGTGTATGTATATTTAATGTTACCCGATATGGAGTTCTTCTTAATATAAAAAAATCACTTGAATGGGTATTTCTGGTGTATATACATGTATCACACGTGCTATCTACATGTACAATATACGGAAATGACACGGCTGGGTATTGTAAAGTTACTGAAGGAAGATTAATGTCAGCTGCATATCCCCGGACGAAGAATTTACTGGTTTGTCAAAACGGTCAGTTGTAATTTGTCAAATTGTAAAGGTTTGAATCGCGCCCATCTCTTCTTTCTTTTTTAATATGAATTGCGCCAATAAATGGAACTTTACACATTCCCCATTTCCATTTTCAATTTTATTAGTTGTGTCATATTTACCTCGAAACGATTTACTTATTTGCACGTACATGTTTCATTAGAATACTGACTTCAACTGTTAAATAACTGTATAATTACTAAAGATATGATTATAAAATTTGAAATTAAGTACTTTAAGAAAGTCTCCATTTTTATGTCATGTTTTTGTGTCAGTTCTATCATCCCATCAGGTCCTAAGTGCACTATTTTGTTCTAAGTGCACTAAGGAGACCCTTTGCTTGTACCTGTCAATACCGGAAAGGACCTCCTCAATGCACTAAGAACAAACATCTGAAAACAAGTCTATAATATTTGCGCAATTAAATGGTTGTTTTATTGGCGCAAATGAATGCTGCAGTTTTTACAATAAAGCATGTAAAATAAGAATTGGCGTAATTAAGTTGTTGCGCAAATTCATTCTTTTTCAGTGAAACTAGATATCCAGTGGCAGATTCAGAGGGGGCGTAGAGGATGTACGCCCCTCTTCAATGATATCTCAATGTAAATGTAGTCCTGCTTTTTTTTTAATTTTACACTCTATTCTGTCCTTCATTTCTTAGTTATTAATTTATCCTGACTTGTTTTTCATTAAGTCATCATGACTTTTCTATTTCGCAAGATGGCCATACTGCCTTTTTTCTCTTAACTCCCGTCATGCTTTATTTCAATTTTTATACGTCAGACAAACTTCTTCATGCATGTAACTTCATATTTCAAAATGGATACGAAATGTCTTAATTGATAAGTTCTACAATGCATTTAAAACATCCATTGAAAGAATATTGTATAATAAGAAATCCTTGTCCGCTGTTGGAAGTTCTGTTTCGCCATTTTTCGTTCTTGTCAAGAGACGATATTTCAGGGGTTTTGATTGTTAAACTCGTTAAATCAAATAACGAACATATTCCATCTCAACCTGAGAAAGAGTGGCTCATTTACATTTATCAATGATTATCGGTTATAAGATGTTGTACTTTCAATGCTATTTATAAACGCCGAGTAAAATTTTAAAAGTTTGGTATACAAATTTTAAATTATTGATCTTAAAAATATTCAGTAGACAATGGGACATATCAAACAATCATTATTCATCTATTATATTATAACAATTTTTATTCACAAAGGCTTACAATGATAAATGAAATCAATGTTTTGTTGTCAATGTTACAATTTATGTATTGTTCTCTGGTGACGAGTCTTTGAGTTCTGACGAAAATTATAGTGTTTTTCTATCTTTCCACAAAGTATATAAAAGTACCAAGCGTTTTTCTCAACTTTGACAACCTTCTTCTGTACATGTAACAGATGTTGGCAAAATTTTTCAACGGCAATGTTCAAAGCGCTTAGACAATTCCAGTGCACCGTTACGATTCAAATACGATGTAATGGTATAGAAAAACCTTGCAGCTGAGTAACTTTTGACAAAAACATGCTACATTTGAGAAAAAATGGCTGTAAAAATTTTACATATATCTGCCGTCGCCATATTGGGATAGTCGTAATTCCAGTTACGGTTATCAGTTTAATACCAGTGCAGTTGAGAAATATGGTACATTTATTCAAATGCAGATATAAACCTTATCAATATTAAACCCAATCCCGCAAGCAGCTGTGGTCATCCTGTTGAGGATAGTATTCACTATTTCTTAAGTGCCCTTTTATCAACGAAGCAAGAGAAATATTGTTTTCAAAATTAGAAAGATCTACTATATCCATTTTGCTTTCATTGGCTGGTGACGGTGACCTTTCATTTCAACTATTGTATCTGTAATTATATTGTATGTTTCTCTGAAAACTTGTATGTAATTATATTGTATGTTTCTCTGAAAACTTGTATTTAGTTTTTAGAGAATAAAGTATCTATCTATCTATCTATTTCAGAAAACAAAGATATTTTTGAGTCTGTACAATCATATATCAGAAATACACTAAGATTTAGAACATTCAATTAAAATTCGAAATTCCTACTTCCTATCTCTTCACTATAGTTCAGTTTTAAATATTACTCTTATACGTTTTGTTTTTGAAACAAGGCTATTTTTTGTCAAAAGACAAGCACAATAACCCCAAAGCAAATTGCGAGAAGTGGTTTCGTATTTCGTTAAAGAAAGAAAATACTAATAGTTTATGTAAAATAACGATTAACGACTCTCGTACGGTGTCGCGTTTATATCTTTTTAATGCATTGGTGCAATTGGATGCAAACAATAATGACCATAAAATATCAGGTTTGCGAGATCAGACAGTAACTTACAACTAAACAATTGAAAACCCAGAGATCAATGTTTAACATTCGCCAGCAATGAGCAATTTTCATTAATAAAACATGATTTAGTCGAATACTTTGCGAGTAAAGAAGAAGAGACTACCATAGATTTGTTATTAACCCCAAATGCTTGATGGGTACAAATCAGTATTCAGGAATTAACTTTTTTTTGCATTACACCATGCCACATTACAACAGAAAATAGAATATACACGTAGGATCTTGAAGTATTTCTAATACATTGTTGTTTTCCTGTTCTATGTAGCTTTCTTTCTGGCAAACACGGTTTTATAAATTCTGACAGGCACCGACCATTGAAAAACAATCGATCTGTTTAAAATAAGTAATGCAAATAATTGTTTTTTTTAATGACAAATAAGAAAAAATACCGTTTGATTTAAAATTGTTTAAAATTATTTAGAATAGATTTATGAAAATAACGTATATTAATGTGAAAAGGCTAGATTTTAATTTGTGCCGTAGGGATGTTATTGAGTGGTTTTGTTTACAATTATTTCCCACGTATTTCCCTAGTGAAATCTGCAATAATTATTATATCATCATGTTGTTGGATTTTCACATTATAACAAAAATAAGAATATGACGGATGAATTTATAGTTAGCTGTTTAATGTCCAGTGGCAACTATTAGATGTATCATTAGGAGGACATGTACAATGTTATAATAACATTAGATATATGTTTCATTATAATACGTTATTCTAATTGGCTTCTCTGCAATCTTGCGTTATTCCTTAATCAATTTAAATACACAATAAAATGTATCATTCATGATGACACGAGGTCCCACAATAGAGTGCACAAGTAAATAAACACAACCGTCCTTTTGATGATCAATTTGTTAACTTGCTGGGACTATCATTCTAATAGTATAATAGTCCACGTTAAATCAGAGCTCTACCGTTAAATAGTACGGTAATTGTTATTAATGTTATTATTTTATTTTTACGCTGTCTTAATTTGTAACTTAATATAGTTGTTTTTAAAAGTATAATATAGTGTCTTGTAAGTCATTTTTGGGCAGGATATTGTTTGTTTTAGAGTGTATGAATAATTTTTATTGCAATCAACTTAAAAAAAATAAACTATGTGGACCGTATGTCATCGAATACATTTTACCTTATACAAGACAGCTGATTGGATAAATATGATAGGTTGTTACGCCTACATTGATACTGATGTCCAATCGAATACCAGCAGACACCTGTCAGTAAAAAACAAATTGCAAGCGTGGCCGATTTATTTGTTTATTCGATATTTGAAAAATAATTTAGATAGCCGCTATTTTTTTCACTCTTTTTCAGGTGAATTTCAATAACTGTTTTTTTTTCCTCACTTTCTTATTTAACAGAAAGGTATTTAAATATGAGCGTATAACCAGTAACGGAATACTACAAGCATTTTATATACCGTGTGTATAAAAAACATTATCAAATTATATTTGTAGATTGTAAAAGATTAAGAATATTTTTATATCTGTTCTAAATCATCTGAAATAAAATAAAACATATTTCTCTCAGCCTGAATGCAATCGTAAGCAAATTTATTTTTACGTCTTTTTTTGTCTATTTGCAAATGACGAAGAATTCTCCTTAAACTGAATTATTAAACAGACAGACTAACTTTAAAGGACAAAATACTAGCGTGTACTTCCATCCAAGGAAATGAATTTCTTTAAAGTACCTAATCTAAGTGGCCATCGATGTGTAATATTTGACACTGGACATTATTTTTGAAGCAATGCAATACGTATAATGTATTCTATCAATCAAAATTAAAGACTTTTGAATGTAACAATATGGTACAAATCCATTTGATTTGTTGAATTTTTATATATATTTTTTTTTATCTAAATGAAAATGTTGTAAACTGCTCCCAGTTAATATAAATAAGAAGATGTGGTATGTGTGTCAATGAAACAACTCTCCATCATTCAAGTCACATGGTATAATTTAATAAGAGGTCAAAAGTACGACCTCAACACGGAGCTTTGGCCCTCATCGAACAGCAAGCTATAACGGTCCCTAAAATGACTAGTGTAAAACAATAAAAATGAAAAACAAAAGTCTAATCTATAAATACGGTCATTTCGCTACGTTATTTTATAGCTTTTTGGTCAATTCCGAAATAGCAAGTAAGCGTCTTACTGTTTTTCAAAATGAGTAGTAACACTGGTGCTTCAAAATATCTGATACGAAACAGAAATATAAACCGTACATAAGATTTTATCAATCGTGTCTTAACTAACGTTGTTTGGTATTTTTCTATGATATGATTTACTCTTGTATTTAATTCGTGCTAAAAAAAATGGCGAAAAAAAAATTCAAATGAGTTATCGACATCGGTCTTTATATGTATATAATGGTCAATATAAACTGTCAATTAAATTTTTAAAATATGCTAATATAATTGTTGCATTTATTAAAAAAAATATATAAAATAATGTTTTATTTGTAAATGTAATAATTTAACCCGGTTTAACCTTATACATCTTATATTAAAGATAAAACATGGAACTTCATTCATTATACGTCCAGTGACATGAATGCGTAATTATTTAGGTAGTTTATGCTCATCCGTTTCGGTTGACTGCTTAAATAATCCGTTTATTAAAATGTAAATAACTTTCACCAAGCATCTGTCATCTGTGTACAATTTTAAAATAAAAAGTAAATTATATACTTAAAATATACGTTTCTTGACCAAATATAGATAAGAACTATTACTCTACATTAGAAACAAAAAATGTTTAAGAACATCTTTGAGATAAATTTAATACTGATCATTATATCTTTAGAGGCGGAATGCATACATACAGGACTACTTTATGTGAGACTGCAAAGTTTTTATGACAAATTTTCCGGTTACAACAATTAATCTTTTCTCATATAACCAATGAAATGTTAAAGATTCTATCGGAAATAAATGAATTGTTTTTAAAGTTTGCATACTTTTTTTAAATAAATAGATATACAGTCATATTAAAAGATCACAAAAGAATATCATCCAAGATATAGAGATTATATTCATAAAGGGGGAGTAACCCCTGATAAAAACAGATAAAGTGTCGCCCGTTTTATTCAAAATATTTAAAATCTTAACACAACTGAACACGATCTTACTGCAACTAAACAAGTTGTTCACCTTTGGTCTTATTTAATCTGAACGTAATCTAATCAAGTCTTATTTGGATGCTAGACGAATCTGTCTTATTTATCTTGACACGACTGATCTGACTGAACACAATATATCTTAACAGAGTCTGAGTGTCTAAACAGGTCTTAACGTTTTTCTCTAGCGGTAAATTAAGTCGATTAAGACTTGATCAGACCAAAATGACCGTTTCAGATTTAAATCTGGCTACTAGTGTAAATATATAGGAACTTCTTTAACGGCTACATTGTATCCTTCTTGCTAATGGATTCGTGGAAAAATCATATTTTGGAATGTTAAGTTCATATGCCTTATTATTTTTTGCAAAGTTCAAAATATAGTGCGGTGCAGAATATTTTCTAAGGGGAGGGAAGGGAAGGACATTTTTCGGGATGTCGGGATCGGGTGTTTTTAAATTCGGGATTACGGGATTGATCCTGTCGGGATCCGTGAATTATTTTTTGATTTTCGGGTTGTCTGGATTTAAATTTCTTTAAATTCGGGACCTCGGGATATCATGTTTTTAAGCCCTGGATTTCGGGATCAGGACCCCTCCGACCCCAACCTTTTCTACATGTATATGCAAAGAGCTTTTACTAAAATTATGTACTACCCCTTCCTTTACTTTTAGACTTTCTTTATAAATCAATGTATCCGCTATCTAACAGTACTTATGCTGCATGAATTGATAAAACTCAGCTGTGAGAGGAAACATTATGACAATATCTGGAAACCAGTAGATAAACAAAACAAACTATCTAATAATGGCTATGAACATTAATATCTCCAAAAAAAGTCACGTTGCTTGTGATTGAGTGCAACCTTAATGTCCGTTCGGTATTTTTCGCCTCTTTTTTTATCTGGAAAGTGTATGTTATATATGGTATTTACTATAAATGTTGTTATAGTGATAAATCAATGAATTTTAACAGCACGTTCTATTTTTTGGGAACTGTCTTTGTTCCAGAGTTTGGGCTTTAAATCAAATAAATAATTTTACTTTTACTAAAATTTTGCACTACCCCTTCCTTAACTGTTAGTCCTTCTTTATAAATCAATGTGTCCGCTATCTAACAGTATTTATGCTGCATGTATTGATAAAACATTTGAATTTTTTTTTTCAGGTTTATTTTGTATTTTCATACCTATTCATGAATAGCTCACGTAAGAAATATAAAAAAAATAATAACAATCAAATAAAATAAATATAAAAAAGAAGATCAAATTCCATCAAAGATATTAGACAATTGTCACAAGACAAGTCGGCCGGATTAGCCTGGGTTAGGTAAACCTTAGTATTTTTGTGGGAATTGGTACTCAATAACGTATTTTCATTACGTTCCAATCATCTTTAACAAATTCTACAAATCTGTTGTCCTGTAGGGGTCTGCACACAAAAATATTTTTTTCACATTTATAAATTTTCTGTGATTTTAGCATATATAAGAAAGTGACGGATTTAGGTCGTACATTATAATAAACGTGTGTGCACAAAATAGACTTTAATATTTTAGTAAAAAGAATTATCCATTTGATATCTGTTCAAACTAGTGTCACAACTCTGCCCCCGACAGAACTATCCTGGTATTAATATTTTACCTAAGTTTAATTAATTGAAAAGATGCACTTCTGTAAATATATAGGAACTTCTTTAACGGCTACATTGTATCCTTCTTGCTAATGGATTCGTGGAAAAATCATATTTTGGAATGTTCATATGCCTTATTATTTTTTGCAAAGTTCAAAATATAGTGCGGTGCAGAATATTTTCTAAGGGGAGGGAAGGGAAGGACATTTTTCGGGATGTCGGGATCGGGTGTTTTTAAATTCGGGATTACGGGATTGATCCTGTCGGGATCCGTGAATTATTTTTTGATTTTCGGGTTGTCTGGATTTAAATTTCTTTAAATTCGGGACCTCGGGATATCATGTTTTTAAGCCCTGGATTTCGGGATCAGGACCCCTCCGACCCCAACCTTTTCTACATGTATATGCAAAGAGCTTTTACTAAAATTATGTACTACCCCTTCCTTTACTTTTAGACTTTCTTTATAAATCAATGTATCCGCTATCTAACAGTACTTATGCTGCATGAATTGATAAAACTCAGCTGTGAGAGGAAACATTATGACAATATCTGGAAACCAGTAGATAAACAAAACAAACTATCTAATAATGGCTATGAACATTAATATCTCCAACAAAAGTCGCGTTGCTTGTGATTGAGTGCAACCTTAATGTCCGTTCGGTATTTTTCGCCTCTTTTTTATCTGGAAAGTGTATGTTATATATGGTATTTACTATAAACTACACACACTTTTTTTGCGCCTTATGTCCACTTCATTTGAATTTTGGTGAATATTTGTCTCATTAGCGATCATGCCCCTCATCTCCTTATTTTTATTTTATCCATATAATATCAACTATACAATTGTTTTTGTCGACGTCATTGTCAATTTTACAATCAGCTACAGTTTTTTATGGCATCTTTGTTTTTTTTATGTTTGTTGATTGTTTTGTTCCATTGTGTAGTATATCTGTGGTGCTAATATTTTCCAGCTCATACAGTTTTATCTGCTCGATCCCATTGTTTGTCAAATTTACATAACATATTCAAATTTTAAGATGTGATATGATTACAAATGAGGCAACTCTCAATGTATGTTTGGGTTGCTCAACCAGGATTGTAAATGAAACGGAAATATGAACAAACGCAGTACAAGTGGGAGACTTATCTATCTATAAAACCAGTGAAATCTACCGTTATCTTTGGAAAATGTGTGTGTTAAATTGGTTTCTGACGTTAGACACGCGAAGCAATGAATGTGTTTTTAATTTGATAGATGCTTTTGTGCTTTTTTGTAAAATTGTTTCTTTTAAGATTGTAACAAAAGTTTCTATTCCCTTTAATATGATTTGAATTTAGCTTAACTAATCTATCATAATGCTGTTTGTAGTGATGTTTGAGATTTGTTCATGAAGTTCAATATAGTCTATATAAGGTTGGTTTTATTTGGTCTGATATTTCGTTGTCATTATTGAGTAAATTGTGTACCTATTCGGACCACCGATTTTAAAGTGGTTCATGGGGTTGTTTTGCTATAATTTTTTGTGGCGTTCTTTGTTTTTTTTGATATTTTTGTAGTGTATACTATCCAAAATCTCCCTGTATATTCTTTGTCATTAAAACCTTGTTTAAATTTGAAGAAAATTTAACACTTTCAGACTTCGAACATAAACGCAACGATTGTTTACTTATTTGGTTACGTTCAAGATTTAAATGAAATTCAACATAGTTTATGTATGAGATAGTATGCTAAAAGCCAAATACCAGTCCACTATTGTGTGATGCTTATTCACTTGATAGATCTTTATTACAGGAGTAAAACGTTGTTTTCTCATTAACTTATGTGTTTCAATATCCATTGGGTATGTTCGGCCTCTCTTCAAATTGTATCGATAAATGCATCGATCGAACCAATTATTTTAGATTTTTAAGTAATGCTGTACCTGTATTTGTTTTTTATTCAAAACAGAAATTCCCCAACTAATATATTTTTTACCGGATTGTTGTTAATAAATCCCGTAAGGTCATTCAATTTATCATAAATCCTTAGAATAAAATTTTTGTTAAGAGATTCAATTCAATGCCACAAGAAGTTTTTTTGAATATTGCTTGATCGGCACTTAAATTTTGACCTACATTGCCTGTTTAATTAAATGAAAACAAAACTACTCTTATAAATAGTTTGGTTCTACATGCTTTCGGGAATGTGTCCTTTTATTTTTGCATTCAATCTTGGAGAAAATGATTTTTATAGGTTGTTATAGTTTTGCAAAAATTGGTACTAACTGCGGGTACAATTAACGGAATGTAATCTGCGTATTGAATCAATCTTACTGACATGGAAATATTGCTGTGAAAATTTTTCTTTAGAGTATAAACCTTCAGGTAAAGGCGCAAGCGTGAAACTGCTTGCAGATTGAAACATCGAGCAAACTTCCACTCATCCTATCATTGTATTATGTTTTTACTTCAAGGGCGAAATAGATAACATCATCAGCATTTAATTGCGATTGAAAATCTGTATAATCATAAACATTTGTGTTACATTCGCTTAAATCTTTCAAAGAATCATAATTTCAACTCATTACAATGAAGTGCTTTTACTTTTTAAATTGTTTGGTATAATCCCACGATTATTATTTGTACTCCCTGAAATGTCTAGTATTTTCTTATTCGGTGATATCGAGATAGCACCGGTAACATCAAATGCACCAAGTTGTTTATGTTTGCTTGAAGTCATGATACCTACAGCATAATCATTGTGAATAGGTTGCTTCAATTTTATTTTGTCGGGACTGTTTTGCATTGAAATCGATTGATGACAATTTTCAGACAACTCAGTCTTGTCCGTAAATGACCGAGAAGGATAAATATCGTGTTCACCCTCCACCGTTTGACGCTCGTCTTTGTAAATATTTTTAATTCCTTTGGTTTCCTTATTTGATGGGAAAGGCATCAATAAACTTTGCTGGCATTGGTGAACCGTCACAGGAGCTTCGTAACTGTGTGACAGTTGTTTCCAATCATCTTTCAGGGGTTGGTATGGATTCAAGTATCCATCGCTTATCATTTGCGTACTAGAATCAGACGAATCGTCCGTGTCTTTGTTTGAGACCTGTGTTATATCATACTGGTGAGTTTTCTCTTTCCAGTCTTCATCAACTGTATGGTAAGGATGTAGATAACTTGTTGTGTCGTCATCTCGTTGAGACTGATCAGAATGAGTGTTTTGATCCGATTCATGAAAAGATAAATAACTGTTGTTAACGCTTTTGACTGAAATAGACGTACTGCTGCTTTTGTCCTCTGAATGAATAACATGCAGATAGCTAGTGTTGTCAGTATTTGCGTGTGTCTCATCATCAATACTACTTCTATTAATATGAACCATATTTATATTTAAATTTTCTACTATCATATTTTCGTCAATTTCGTCGTATATACTATGGTTGGAATTGTTCAAAGAATGTCTTCTATTTGAATGTGTGTTCTCTATGGTATTAGAAATATCTATTTTTTTTACAGTCTTCTGTTTGTATTTAAAAACCAAATAAGACAGTCCTAATATGACTAGAAGACAGGCAGCAACTACGGAATAAATAACTATTTCTCTATCTAATATCCCTGAAAACATAACAAACATTGATAAATTGTAAAGAAAAACGTGTGGATTACTAGTACGATATGAAATATCAAAAGTTAAAAAAAAAAATAACAATGACTAAACTGACATGAATACATACAATTTGGAAATTAGTATGGCGTTCATTATCACTGGACTAGTATATATTTGTTTAGGGGCCAGCTGAAGGACGCCTCCGGGTGCGGGAATTTCTCGCTACATTGAAGACCTGTTGGTGACCCTCTGCTGTTGTTTTTTATTTGGGCGGGTTGTTGTCTCTTTGACACATTCCCCATTTCCATTCTCAATTTTATTTTATAAAATGTGGAGTTCTGCAAATAAATACCTTCTCAGTGAGGCGTATAAAAGTTTCTTTAGTTTCTTTGCTGAGACTTTTTTAAAACAGCAAGGTTAAATTATCGAAATCTGTTTTATCATGTCAATACTGCAGTTTCGGCTTCTAAGAATCCACAAAAGTCTCAAAATAATTTGCAATGTTGGTAATGATGGTTAAAAATAAAAACGATAAGACGATATTCCTTGAAGCATGAAATGTCGTATAATACTTTTTATTATAAGTTAAAACTGAGTATAAATGATGTGTTATTGCAAAAAAAAATGCTCATAATTATTTTCCTCTCGATACAAACCGTAGTTGTTGTATCTCGTTGAAGTTGAGTTTGTAATTTTGTGTTCGTCTACAGTTCCGAGTAGTGTTGTTCTTGTTTGCGCTACATCTTCTGCAACAACAAAAACATTTATATTATGCTCCAATTGCAATCGGTCACTTTAAGCTGCTGTACCAAAATACATTGTAAAGCACGATCAGAGAAAACGAAAACTGTAAGAGCAGTGGATATAATTTTTCGGTTTCCATTACCAAAAACTGGCTTTATGTTACATATACCTATATCTGTCTGTTTATCATGATGATATCAATTGGACTCGAACCAATAAACAATTTTGAGACAAATAGCTTTATTTTTGAGGACTTACATCGTCAATGTACTATAAAAAAAATATCCTCATTACTCCTTAAAAATAAGTAATTTTTATATTTGTTATTTTATATAAAAAAAAACGTATCAATGTTTACGAGTTTCTTAAACCAGGTTGAAACTTAATCTTTCACTGACGAAATATATATATGTTTTGCACAGGTCTCCGTAAATACTACATGAACAGAATGAACTTATATCCATGATTATCATTATTAGACCTGAACTTGAAAGTTATGACATTAGACACGTTCTATTTAACTTGTGGAACAATATTTCAAATAATACCACCATCTACCTTTACCTGTGCTGCTGGCTGGCAACTGCGTGGATGCTGGTTGTAAAATGGTGGATGCATTCACACATCCTGAAACATGATTACACCTTAGGTAAAAGAAAAGAAAAATGCATCAATAATTCTATAACTATATACCTATCACATATTTCTTATTAAGTCAAATCAGAAATCAATTCAATAGTAGTTGGACAACACAACTGCTGAGTTAGCAATTGCTATTGTACCATTTCAAATTTTAGGTCTTCTCTTCATCACTGCAACGTTAAATATGGCGCAACCTTCCGGAATGTGTGTCTTCAATGCTCTTCAACTTCGCACTTTATTTCCAACTATAAAAAAAAAGAATGGAAACCGACTGTCATATCTTTGACATGGTAAAGGCATTTCCGACCAAAATGATGGATTAAATGGGATTGTATAGCTAGTTATCCTCCCACTTATTGGCACAATTGAGTGAGCTACCCATTAGACTTTAAATATGTATGCGACAATAATTGGGACCTAGTAGCAAAACCTGTGTAAACATACATCTCAGACGCTAGTGAAGAAAGTTGTTTTATAGTAAATATGCCGCAGATGCCAACAAACGAGTGTGTGAAGTTGATAGTTAATTTGAGAAAGACGCAGATAAAAACGCTTTTGATAGTGCATATAGTATAAAGTGCCCGTTAAAGTACACATATGAATACAAGCTGAGAATGATCAAAATGAAAATTGCAACAGTTAAAGCCTCTAGCGTTTTATCACTTCTCTTAACCCATCTGCCCCAAGAATACAAAATGCCAAGTCACATGAACAAAAAATACAGTACAAAGTCAAATAAAAGGAAAACCGTTTAAGTAAGTACAAAGTAACACACCGCAGAACATATAACCTTGAACTCAAGACCATACAGTGTTATAAGTGAAACAGAAACTAAACATTTATCTATAGATCTTAGTACTATCCCATGAAATTTTCAAGAAAAGAAAATAAGAAATTACTGTTTGAATATCCACAGAATAATCCATTTACCATGATACCATATCAATATAGGACATTTTAAATAAAATTGAGAATGGAAATGGGGAATGTGTCAAAGAAACAACAACCCGACGATAGAACAGACAATAGCAGAAGGTCATCAACAGGTCTTCAATGTAGCGAGAAATTCTCAAACACGGAGGCGTCCTCCAGCTGGCCCCTAAAAATATATATACGCTGTTTACCGTTAAGGTCAAGATGTTATTTTAAAAAACATCCATAGTTTTTGAATGGATATTTGCAAATAATCGAACACAAGTGGTCTTGTTCGTCAACTTAATTGAATGAGAGTTTCTATTCTATTTAACGCAACCAGTAAATGTGTTTGAATGTAGAGTAGACAACATCTCAATCATAATTAAATCAAATGAGATCTGGAAGTTTAAAAGGGAGAAACTAGTGAATTATTAGTCTCACTGCAATAAATTCACTCATCATAGATACCAGGACTAAATTTTGTATATACATGTACGCCAGACGCGCGTTTCGTCTACAAAAGACTCATCAGTGACGCTCGAATCCAAAAACGTTAACGAGGCCAAATAAAGTACGAAGTTGAAGAGCATTAAGGACCAAAATTCCTAAAAGTTATGCCAAATACAGCTAAGGAAATCTATGCCTGAGGAAGAAAAACCTTAGCTTTTCAAAAATTCTAAATTTTGTAAACAGTTAATTTATCAATATAACCAAATCAATGATAATTCATGTCAGCACAAAAAGTGCTGACTACTGGGCTGGTGATACCCTCGTGGAAATAAATCTCCACCAGCAGTGGCATCGACCCAGTGGTTGTAAATTAACTCATCATAGATACCAGGATTAAATTTTGTATATACGCCAGACACATACACATGAATGTTGATTTTGCCATGTTGTCAAAGGGAAAGTTTGTGCAATTACATTTAAGGTAAATTTTGCTAACTACTCACCATCATTTATCAATAAGAATTAAGTAGCTAAAATAAAGATCGAATGTTTGGTAGGTGGATGAAAATATAATGTTGGTAGATTCATATTTGTTTCAGAATTTTGGTGGAGGAGCACATATTTCAGCATGATCTTTGCATGCAGAGTTATGCATTGTATCATAAATATACGGGGAAAAGAAGCACCGCGCGACAATAACACATAAAGTATCATGAGTAAGGTAGGATATGTTGGGGAAAGGAAATTCATTATTGATACAGTTAACTGATTAGCAAGATAAGACAAACTACAGCACTTGAACTATTGAGTCCTACAAAACCACAAAAATATTATAACATTAGGAGATTTGATATTAAAGAAATGTGAGAACTGCCTAAAACAAAGAGAGATGTGACAAATTAAAGGTCAACTTACAGCGTGACGAAAAAAGAAAAACATATCTTCGAATATTATTTTATCGGTACTTTCATTTTGTAGTTGCTAAATAAAAAACCAGGACAAAATATGTATTGCTATAGACTTTTAAAAACTTTAGTTCCTTCGTCTAATCAATATTATGTACTTGTATAATGAACGAGGTCATTGTTTTCCTTGACATCTTCACTAAATTCGTTGCATATGTTCTGATCGATATTTCCGTCTAAAAGACCATAAGAGAGCATCATGTATTTATTAAGTCTTTATGTTAATGTCGTGCTACGTGCTATTCTAGTCAAATCATTTGTTGAAGATTTGTAACAGTGTGATCTTATGTTGTGCTGTTATACCGGTGTCTTAAGTAAAGAAAGGATTAAGCGCAAACAAACATGTGTAACACCGCCGTTTGTCATGTTTCATTTTTGTTTATCGTGTAGTCATCAATCAGGTTGGTTTTTTTTTTGTATGAATTGTTTCTCATTTCAGCATAACAACATCCCTATTAACTGAATATACGTAGTTTTGCTAACTGCAGAAGGTCGTAAAATGACCTATATTTGCTTAAATCCGCTACAGTTGAACAGTTGTCTCATTTGCTGCTATACCACATTATGCTATTGTTTATTTAAATTATTTACATTTGGCATTATTAAGTGTACCTGCATATACCAATCTCGTTCTCTTTTGTTTGTATGCGATTTCACTGAGTGTTTGTGGTGACATGAAACACTCAAGATGTTTCACATGTGAAGCAAAATATGCCTATCCTTCCGTGAAATCTTAGATTAGGTCAAGTTTTTGGTGGGGCTTGTTTTGCTCAGTTTTCTATGTTGTCTTTTGTATAATGGTGTTTGTCCTTTGGTCATTTTATGTTTGTTTTGCCAAATGAGCCATAGATGCTGATCAACCTTGTAAAAATACAGATAGCATCTTTCAATGCATATACTTGGAAAGGACCAAACAAGCCTGTCGCAACTTCTCCACTTCAAATATTTCTAAAACCGGAATTATATTCATTTTTTAATTGATGAATACCATAGTTAGTTTTATATTGAACAGTAGATATTTGCTTTTGGTTTTATGTAGTTTTTTTTTACATACGGCCTTATTATATTTTACTCCTATTTGTAGAATATACTTTATATCATGTTTCTAATTATAAAAGATTTGCCTCGTTGTATTATGATAAAACAAAAAATGATAAATTTACAAGTCATAGCTCAACCGAAAAATTAGCCGTTTCCACGATGAGATCACTTTGCTTTATCATGTATATGTCAAGGTAACAATTTATGTTTAATGATATTCTAGGGTTCATCCCATAAAAATACTAAACTCAGCTAATATATAACGAAAATCAATGTTTCTTACATGTATTATCTAATTAAAAAAATCTTAATGTTAAGTAACTTACATGTAAATAATATACTAATGAAACAAAAGACATACACAAAGATAAAATATATTCAATAATCTAAATATTCAATTTATTTACCTTTGATAGATATAACAGGTGCACTTCAAAAGACATTGATCGCCGAATGTATCCAAACTACAAGGCACACACATGTCGTCTACCACTTTGTACCCAATAGAGCATGCTGTTAAACGAAATCAGTTGAATGATTAGTTATATAAAGACTTTGGTTTAACTGACTAAAAACCTGCTGTATAATTATGTTTAAGTACTCCTAAATTCAAAATATTAATTTCGTAGCGTTTAGTTTCATTTTGTGCGAATGCATAGATAGTGGAAAAGAAACGTCATAAACTGTAACCAAATGGAATAAAATCCAGTATTACATAGATATAGGAAGATGTGATATGAGTGCCAACTCGCCATCAAAGTCACAATTTATAGAAGTAAACCATTATAGGTCACATTACGGTCTTCAACACGGAGCTTAGGCTAGGTATATTTATCTATTTAGTTTTATGTTACCAAATAACTTATTATTGCTAAAAGAAAATTCTTAACTTCATAAACAGATCCAAAGATTGAAACACAATTTGTTTCCTTGAAGTCAAATGTTTGTTTTCTTTTCGAAAGTATTTGCACAGAACTCTGTTGTAATAATAAACAGGAGCTTTCCTAAGGATACTGCATATAGTCATGAACAATTACATTCGATTCATGTCTAATTTATAAACTTTCAATTCTAGGGACATGATTTATATAAGTGCAGTCTAGAAATACTGAGGTAATGAGGCCATTGTATACCTTTGAGCTGTTAAACGTGATAGTGCTTACATTGTTTTGATAGCAGATAATTGAAATACTCAGGTGTTTTAACTCATTTTAACTGCTGGCTACTGTCGAAATGGTGTAAAATATATATTTTTTTGAATATGAACATGATACATACCAACGCAGATATCATTATGTAGCCTAAAGTTAAAGCAACATGAAAGTATTCTGAAAAATATAACGTTGAAAGTATAATAAAAGAAAGTACACATATTTATTTAAGGAATGACTGTAATATTTTTTCTGTCTATGAAGAAATAACATAAAAAAATTTAGTGCACACTGAATAGCGGGTTATTTAACAGTGTGCCCCACATTTTTATTGTAATGTTATTTCGAATAGACAGAAAAAATATTACAGTCATTTCTTATAATTTAATTCTAAATTCCATTTTAAACCGTAGAAAACCATGACAAAACGTCGATGACGTCACGGTCACTTGACTAAATTATGTTTATGGGTTGATAACAAAATAGTGTCAGCCAATCAGAAGACTCGTTACATCCAAAATTAAATTATTAAAGTATATATATTTCAAAGAGTATTAATCAAATATATATCAACTTAATTCTAGTATGATTTTAAGAATACTCACTCATTACTAATAGGTATTATTATAGAAAAACAAATAAAACCTTATCATATTGATCTTATATCCAACAATATCTAAGATGGCTCTATAACGTGTATAAAAGATGCGAAAGATACCAAAGGGATGGTCAAACTCATAAGCGAAAAGATACTGACAGCGTCATGGCATAAAAACAAAAAAATAAAAACACACAATAGACAAGACTGAGCTACATTAACCCAACTAAAACAAGGGGTTGTTTCAGATACTCGAGAAGGGTGATTAAATTGTTCGTCATGTTGTTGTCAGATTATCTCGACTTTTAAGTTTTAAACGTCCTTTTTAATATCTACTGTCACTTCTTGGCAGTACTTTGATCTTATATGCTCCTTTTTTTAGCATTTGTAATATTTCTGAACCCAGTGCTACCTCAGTGATGTCATTAATTGTATATTATATATCAAATTGTGCAAATAATATATATTGAAACAAGATATTTATCAACGCATTGTCGATCAGCAGTAGTGGAGATATAAAAATTGTACATTTCTAGATAAACATACTTCTAAAGAGCGTATAGTAATGTGGTACACACCGGAAAATGATGTGCATTATTTGTAAAAACTTATATATATATATTTATCTAGCATATTCATCTAGCACATATATATATCATGATAATCTCAAAGTAAACAACGTTCGGGTCTACCATACAAACACTTTTCTGGCTCTGATTAATATCTGACATCACAATGAACTAAAATGGTACCATAAAATTGAGAATGGAAATGGGGAATGTGTCAATGAGACTACAACCCGAACAAAGAGCAGACAACAGCAAAAGGCCACCAATAGGTCCATAAAGTATATATGGGTCTTCAATGCAGCAAGAAATTACCGCACCCCGGGTGTGCTTCAGCTAGCCCCTGAACAAAAATGTATACTAGTTCAGTGATAATGGACGTCATACTTAATCCGAAATATATACAAGAAACTAAAATTAAAAATCATACAAGACTAACGAAGGCTAGAGGCTCATGACTTGGGATAGGCCGCAGTTAAACTGATTGATAGATTATGTGTTCATCATATGGATATCAAGCACAATTCCTCCCGTAAGGGGTAACGAATTATACCATTATAAAATATATAAGAACATGACCCTTGTCATACCAACAAATGGTTTTAGAATAAATGTGTTTATTTCCGATGCAAAGAACTTATAAGTGAATCAATATAAAAACCAAAATATGCAATCTTTAATGACCCGACAACATTATCGTAACTATATCCCTTCTTAATAAGTCTGTTCAGAGGTTTTTCTAGCTTTTGAGGTGAATACTGTCATTTTTGTGTTTTGTAAAGAATATTGCCATAAAAGATTGAATGTGAAATACCTGAACGTATAAGATGTCTGCATGTTGAGTTATATTTATATTTACGAATGATGTCATTGTACCGATGATAAAATTTAGGAAAGGTTTGAGTAGTATGTAATATCGAAAACCCTGGTGTAATATTTTTTCAGTAAAAAATAATTTCTTTAAGTATACATACTGAAGTCGTCATTATTGAGAGCCAATATCTAAAAGTATTGTTAAATAATCAGATGTTGTTTCGATTGGCGTTTGCTGATTTTAGACATAATTTGTAACTCAAAACAATACAGAAACAGGTCCGCAATAAAGGGTGTACAAGGAGTCCCCATTGGAAATCCGATCACTTGACAATATACGTAATCTCCAAAGCGAACAAATAGGTTTAAGAAATAATTGATGCAAGCTATATCTTATTGTAGTTTTAACATGGGTAGGCATTATATTCGTGATTATTTTTGCCTGAGCGATAGCAATACGCGTGTTATAACTACAATAAAGTATAGCTTGCATCAATTATTTCGATTCTGAATAGGACAATTCCGGTTATTTCTATATCCGATAAGTATAAGTGTAAAAGCGTTTGTGTAGGCTCTTCAATGAACCTTCCTTTTTGTAGTAAAGACGCAAACTGCTGGCACTGTGATTTTTAAGAGGGAGTAGTTTGAACAGCCATCATAAACGGTTGTCGTATCTAGGTCAAATAAATGTGCAAACAAATTTTATTGGATTTAAAGCATCGGTATGGTCACAAAGGTAAGGAAGCACGTCATTATAGAATAACTTATAAAAAATCTAGGGCAATTAAGGCATCAAGCATGTTCCATTGACATACATGTAGTTCTTTTGTTTGTTGTTATTATGAATCGGAAAAATAGTTGGAAATGACTTTGATATATAATTGTATTGTTTAGTTCCGAAGACATGTTTACAACATAATTTCTGAGCTAAAAACTACAAATTACAAAAAAAGTCTTTCAATAATTCCGTGTAATGGATCACAAAATGGCGGTAGCCTGATTTTTGAAAGTCAAAATCTGTTAAACTCTTGACTTTACATGAATTGAAAAACAAATAAAATGCTTGTCCGAAAAAACGGCATATACTAGTAGTTCGCTGGTTGTCTTTATGCTAATTAAAAGACGTGGTATAATTGATAGTTTTACAAGACTCAGGTAACAAATATCACAGATACTATCGACTATAAGTCACCTTACGGCATTCAACAATTAACAAAACTTCTATAACAGTCAGTCATAAAAGGTCACGAAATAATAAAATGTAAAACAATCAAAACGAAAATACTAACGAGCATTTATACATAAAAAAAACAATGAACAAACTACAAATATGATATACAACAACAAACGACAACTACTAAACTTCAGGCTCCTGACTTTGTATAGATGTGCTAGGTGGCTATATAGAACACAACATTTTATAAACTTATTTCCATAAATAAAACCAATTGCATTACATATCATTTGTTTATAGAATAAAAATTTCAATAACATGGTTAATCATTATCAATATATACTGTGTAATGCTACAAATTAAAAGAATGGTAAAGCTCAACAGATTCCATGAAAGTATGGTTCATTTGATACCACATTAATAATATAAATATGTTATTACATACTTGTTATCATCTGCACAAACACCCTCATCATGAAGTTGTAGGGTCATTATGATGCTATACATGTTATACAATATAATACACAAACAAATACATTTTGACATTTTGAATTACACAATGTTTAGTTTATCAGGAAATATTTGATATGATATTAAATTCTATATTTGAAAAAAAACACCGGATAGAATACAGGATAACGTTTAATTTGACAGGGAAGTTTTGTGAAATTGCCCGATGCATGACATTGTTAATTGCATATATTGTTTTATTTGTTCCAGGTCCGAAAAAAAAGAAATATGTCAACAATTTTGGAAAAACATTCAAAGATAAAAAAAAATAAAGTCAAATTGTGAAGCAAATTTCGGTGTTGTGTAAGTGCAACTCACACGTAAACTAAACAAAATTACGTTCCCATTGATAAAACTCAATGTTTACATGTAGTGTAAATCATGTTTTGTCTACATGCAGTCGATACTCGATGTAGGCCTTGTGTAGATTAAGTGTACACAAAACTAGGCATTTAAAACATTAGTTTCACCGTGCATATTTAAGGAAGAAACGATTTTTTAATAAAATTGATATTTATAGCAATTATGTATGAAGTTCTTTACAGAAATATTTGTCTCAACTTGATATATTTATTTGTTTTGTTTAGAAATAAAACTTAACGTAGCTTTATTAAGCCCTTATCAAGACCCAAAGCAGCATCATTGCTGAACACATAATTCATTTGAAAATTAAAGTCTTTCCGAATTGACTTAACTTACACAGAAATATTTGCCACTGGTCTTTACTCAAACAACGATTCACTCATAAAATTACTTAAAAAGTGTGAGGTAAATGTATTGTTTGTCTAGTATCTCGGATCCGTGAAATTACACTTAAAAAAAAAAAACATTACCCACTCCCTTGCCAAATACTTCTTGGAGGAGAAATACCATTTGAACAAACAGAAAAGACAGAAGTATAGTGATCCCTAATATATCAATCCTTCTTCTTCGTCCGTAAGCACGCTGTTGCAGCCTACGTTTTCTAATGCTTAATCGAGACATCTTTAGTATCTTTAAACTACTGCAAATCATCAAAATGGCTTTCATAAAGAAGCAACCACTTAACTTCAAAAAAAAGGGGGGGTATTTTGTTTATTTATTTGAGTCAGAATTTTGCCGTGCAAACGTTTTATTCCGGTTTTTTGTTTTTTTCGATGCTGGTAATCAATTTTTTTTTCTTCAACATTTAACACTTTAATGTATGGGGAGACTCTTGATTCAGAATATTTTTTATCATCTGTAGAACCAGAATTGTTTTCTTTATCCAATTGGGGTTCGGAATATTTCCATTCCCCCTATTTAGAGTCAAATGGTCGTTCCCTTACTGCTAGAAAAGTTGTCCGAAAATGTTTCATTCGATTCTACGAAATGAAAATTTAAATGACATAGAGTTTACAAATGTGAACAAATCTTATGTACAGGTAATTAAACAAGGTGTATAGATGTGAACAAATTTAATGTGAAACCAATGTCCAGTTCATTAAACTAATTGTAAACAAGTTTACTGTACATGGAATTTGGTGTGAACACGGCCTTACTCACATTTCTTACAAAATCATTGATTTAGTTAGCTCATTAGTATCAATTTATTAATAGAAAGTTACAACGCAAATAAAGTCCCTTTTAATTGCATTCTTCATATATAGTTAATAAGCTAGAATTTAATTGAGAAGGTGGCGGTGGTGGTCAAAGTCACCGCAAGGTTTGTTTATCCGACATTTATCTTCGAATGGAAAATATTACTTTAAGTTCGATTCTTACATATGTTTGGACTTTAACCATATGAATTAAAGCCATCAAATCTTACTTAGAGCAGAAACCATGCTGATTGTAGTGTCTATAATATTATAATTTAACAGCACCTTCTTTATTGCATACTAAAAATACAAATCACTTTTTTCAAATAAAGTGATGTCCAAGTCAATACAAGTATACAGAACAAACATTCATTGTTGAGGAAAACAGGACCCATAGTGGAAGATATTAGCAAGCAAAATCGAGGGAATTGTTGTTTTTTGGGTTTTTTAATGATCTTATGAATTCGTATGATAACATTTTTTGAAGGTTATGATACACATGCGTTTAACAATTTTGTGCAGGCGCAGACCATTAATAGACATAAAGAGCGATTTGCATGCATTATTCTAAAAATCAAGGCTCTTTTAGAGCTGTTCAAATACGTGTAACTTCTATACTGCCGCTGTTTGAAAACACGCCCATTAAGTTGCAATGCTCACAAAACACCTTACAAATATAGATTTATTTCGCCTTCAAGCCATTGTTCTACTACTAAATTGTCTATTCTTCTTACCAGCACACTTGGTACAATTAAAAACCTGATAATAAATTGTTCAAATAAGGCCTTCGAAAATAGTGGAATTAATTACTATTGGAGTGTCAAGAACTCGTTGGAAGTACTTGATAAATTGCATGCTTATATTGGTGATTTTAAATCTGTTCAAAGTTTTGATTTTTCTACCCTGTATACCACATTGCCTCACATTACCATTAAGAAAAAATTCACGCACCTAATTAAATGGGCATTTAAAAAGTCAGAATGTGAATATATATGTTCAAACTCTTTTAGGTCATTTTTTAGTAGCAATAAACAAAAAGGACTATGTCAATTGGACATGCTTTGATACTATATATGCCCTTGAATTTTTACTAGATAACATTTTTGTTCGCTTTGGGGATTCCGTTTATCGTCAGATTATCGGAATTCCAATGGGGACTTACTCTGCACCACTTATTGCGGACCTGTTTTTGTATTGCTATGAGTTACAATTTATGACAAAAAAAAGCAAAGACCCATCGAAACAACATCTGATAAACAAATTTAATAATACTTTTAGATATTTGGATGATATTTTGGCTCTCAATAATGACGACTTCAGTATGTATATTAAAGAAATTTATCCTGTTGAACTTACTTTAAATAAAGCTAATACTAACAATGACCACTGCCCTTTCCTCGATCTTGATATCTATATCACTAACGAAAAGCTGAATACTACAATTTATGATAAAGAGATGATTTTTCATTTCCTATCGTTAATTATCCATTTTTAGATGGTGACGTTCCCTTGTCACCATCTTACGGTGTTAATATATCTCAACTTGTACGATTCTCTCGTGTATGTAACAATGTTTTAGATTTTAACGAGAGAAATTTATGTATTACTGAAAAATTATTACACCAGGGTTTTCGATATCACAAACTAGTCAAAACATTTACTAAATTTTATCATCGGTATAAGGACATCATTCGTAAATATAGCTCAACATGCAGACTTCTTATACGTTCAGGTATTTCACATCCAATTTTTTATGGAAATATTCTTTATAAAGCACAAAGGTGTCAGTATTCACCTCAAAAACTAACAAAACCTTTGAATAGACTTATTAAGAAGGAATATAGTTAGGATACTGTTGTCAGGTCATTAAAGATTGCATATTTTGGCGTTAATATTGATTCACTTATAGGGTCTTTGCATCGGAACTAAACACATTTTTTTCAAAAACCAGTTGTTGGCATGACACGGGTTATGTTCTTCTCATATATGTTATGATGGTATGATACTAAACACCTAACGGGAAGGATTATGCCTGATGATCATATGATGAAATCATAATCTTTCAGTCAGTTTAATTGAAGTCTGGAGCTGGCATGTCAGTTAACTGCTAGTAGTCTGTTGTTATTTATGTATTATTGTCATTTTGTTTATTTTCTTTGGTTACATCTTCTTGAACTGAATTTTAATGTGCGTATTGTTATGCGTTTACTTTTCTACATTGGCTAGAGGTATAGGGGGAGGGTTGAGATCTCACAAACATGTTTAACCCCGCCGCATTTTTGCGCCTGTCCCAAGTCAGGAGCCTCTGGCCTTTGTTAGTCTTGTAGTATTTTAATTTTAGTTTCTTGTGTACAATTTGGAAATTAGTATTTCGTTCATTATCACTAAACTAGTATATATTTGTTTAGGGGCCAGTTGAAGGACGCAATTCAGTGGGAATGACCTGATTTTTACGGAGAAGATAAGTTTATCGTCATATTTGGTGAATGCACATTGAAATGACTTGTTATAAAATTCTGGGTGATATATTGTGTTATAGTGGATGGACATGTGCCCTCACTGAAGCCGATAATGCAACACCTAGAACGGCAGATTCTTTAAACGTATTTTCAAATGGACCTAGGACTAGACACGCGCAACAGATAACTGCATGTGTTTTGCTTGATTTATTAATATCGGCTTATGAAAGCTAAACGCAATAAATATAATTATGTCCTGATTCTGTGAAGTTCAATGATTTGATAGACTGGTGTAAGGAAATAGAGTAATCTCGACCACACTTTAATTCCTACCGTTCAGCTATAAATTAAGAACTTCTTGTGCTTTTGGTGGTTTGCTCATTTCATGAGTCAGATTTCGTTCTTTACAAACAGTCCATATAAAGCATGTTACCGTATTTATTTATGTCTTGATCGTGTAAATTATGCTCGATCGTTATCAATCCATCTCATAACAATGTTATTGTGAAGGACGATGTTGCAGCCATATGTTTAACCGAAGATCCCTTTAAGACAAATGGAAGGTAGCTGGACAAGAAGTCAGAAGACTAGAATATGAATTTGAAAGATCTAGTGGTTTGAGTCATTCTACAACAGATGAACCACATAATGAGGACTCTACGACAACACAAAAGGATTTCTGTAAAAAGCTTCAAATGCTCCGTAAGGTGATGAACGAGTTTAGAAATATCTAGAAGAGTCGTCAGATTTCTAAAAAATTTTAATCCATCAAGGAAATCATTATTTTGGAAGCAAGTAAGATATGTATATAAACTCCAAAAAATTGACCCAAACTATACGAAGATCTTTTGAAGCAAATGCAAAACGAAGGATAATCTATTTTTATAACAAGATAAAAACAAAAAGAATAACTTCCTCTTATGGCCGTATAATGAACCCGGAAACGTCTTTATCAAAAACAAAGCTAGAGATCCTTAAAAGTGATTGCGGTATCTTTGCTAGACTTTTCAGTTCTTGTCACAGTAGACAGTTTGATTTGGAATATTTCTTTATCCATAAAAACAAACTTCTAACCCGTCTTTGCCCCAGGATGTCGCAGTGGTATTAAATCGCTGCAAATGGGTATACTTGAAACATTCTTAGATTTGCTGATCCAAATTCTGACGCATTTAGCGTTGGTAAGGCAGCAATGGTTAAATCCAGGCCACCAAGTTTGGCAGAAATATTTGATAATTATGCAAATGATGTCATAATGCCTTACATTAAATATTGCATCGATAAGTATTCAAGAGTAGACAATGTATTTGATGTTACCAAATGAATAATTTAAAAGCTGTGACAAGACAAAGGCAAGGTTCTTGGTCTATACGGAAATTTGTTGGTTCTGGAAGAACACCGAGGGTTTTAAGTAGTTTTTTCCGTAAATGTGACAACGAAACGAAAATTTCAAGTTTCTTGTCGATAGAATTGCTTCTTTAGAGACTTATACAAATGTATAGGTCACTCATGGCGAAAATATTCTTTGCAATTTCAAGAAGGATACTTCCAAGATATCTCCTTGTAATCATAAAGAAGCAGATACACAAATTGTTGTGAAATGTAATTTAAGGCAGTACTGACACAGATGTAGTAGTATTAGGAATAACAGCACTCGCAAAATTAGGTGGAACAAATCGTTGATCGGTTTTGGAAGGATTAAAGACTTGTGATGACTTCCTGTCCGTGACATATCAAATGCGTTTGGTCCTCGTTTAGTTGCTCTTCCTTTCTTCGATGCATTCAGTGGATGTGACACTTTGTCGGATTTTTGTTGGAAAGGGAAGAGGTCAACTTGGCTGATATTGAAAGCATTTCCAGATGTAACGGACGTTTTGTTTTTGCTTAAGTATGAAGACACAGACATGGACATAATAGAAGCATTTGTTTTCATCATTTATGACAGAACAGCATCAACATTTGCACTTAACGTCGCACGATGTGAATTATTTGCCAAGAAGCAGCGGCATTGTGATGCAATTCCGCCTACAAGAGCTTTTTTCCGGAGCACATGAAAAGAGAAGCATATCAAGGAGGACATGTTTGGGCTCATCTGATTCATGTAATCGACAGGTACATGAACCAAGTCATGAACACTGGAGTTGGATGAAAGAAAAAATCAATGGCAGATGGAAACCAAAATAGACTTCTTTGGCTGCCGTTGCATATTCGTGTCAGGAACTTTTGAAATGCGAAAACAAAAATATCCAGCTGTGTTGGTAACTGTAAATGATCTCGTTCTGGCCTTCCTTGTACGGGTTTTTGTATTGGCAAATGTCAGATAATTACTAGATAAGCAACCTTTCTTTCTAACTAAACTAGACATTTAAACTTAACAAAGAAAATGATATAGCTTGTTAAAGTGATGAATGCCGCCATTTTGGTACCTGAAGTCAGTTGTTTCTTCAATTATGTGTTGTTGTGTCGTACTGAATCAATAAGAATTTTCATCTCACATAATATCTTTGTACTGTAACAGTCGTGATTCCCCTATTGACAACAACAAAGCCTCTAGTTTTGTATTATTTTAACTTTTAGTTTCTTGTGTACAATTTGGAGTTAAGTATGGTGTTCATTATCACTGAACCAGTATATATTTGTTTAGGGGCCAGCTGAAGGACGCCTCCGTGTGCGAGAATTTATCGTTGCATTGAAGACCTGTTGGTGACCTTCTGCTGTGTTGTCTGCTCTATGGTTGGGTTGTTGTCTCTTTGGCACGTTCCCCATTTCCATTCTCAATTTTAAACTTTCAAACGAGTTTAATATATGATAAAGTTCATTTATAAAAAAATATAGAGAAATCCTATATTAGAAACAAAAATTGATTTATACCCAGGAGCCTCCTTAACAAAGAAAATAATGACCTCACACTGGTCATTATTTAATGCCTTGGAGCATAATTCTTTAAAACATGGTATCATTCGAGTTGATTCTTCGAAAGAATGACCTACCGTTCTTAAAGAAAATATAGGTATATAAATATATTGAGTAAATATCTGAACACCACAATAGTCACTGAATTCTACCACCAGTATATTTTCAATTTTATCATACAGAGAATTACATATTGAATATAAATCATAATATAATACGTACTGCGATTTTTTGAGCTTGTGAAATACAATTTAGTCTAAGGTGCATGGTTTTTCTTATTAGTTGTTAGTGGCTTTTAACGAGCTGTCACTTACTGCAGGTACTCTAGGATCTCTACTAAGTATCGTTTTGTTGTTTGGATATACATGTACACGGCCCGTTTTATCGTTTGAATTGTTTTAAATTGTCATTTCGGGCCTTTTATAGCTGACTATGCGGTATGGGCTTTGCTCATTGTTGAAGGCCGTACGGTGACCTATAGTTGTTAATTTCTATGTCATTTGGTCTCTTGTGGAGAGATGTCTAATTGGCATTCATACCACATCTTCTTTTTTATATTCTGAATATGGCTTATCACCTTGTATATTAAAGCACGAGCAACACGACCTACTAGTGGCACATGTGGACCAAGATCTGCCTACCCTTTGAGAAAATCTGAGAACAACCCCAGTTTTAATTTTCACATTGTCTATTGTCATTGTCATTCTTTGTTTTTCTATGTTTTGTGTATGTTTTGTGGACTTACATTTGTCTATTGATTGTTTTTAGGTTTTGTTTTATTTTACTTTGGAATTATCCCTTTAAAATTTTTAGTATCCACATCTGACGCATATCGCCTCTATAGTAAGTATTTACACGATAACTTGGATGCCCCACATGATTGCTGATACAATTGATGTAACAATTATTTTTTTAAACTGTATTTGATAAACTTTATTTTATACACATCGGTGTTGACATGAATATCAATAATATGGTCATTTTTTCTGACTCGCGACTTATTTGCCTATTGTTACTATTCTGTAAAGAGTGACTGTGAAGCTTACTAGACTAGGAGCCAGCACTTCAATGTTGACATGCATATCAATTATATGGTCATTTCTATAAAAGAGGGACGAAAGTTACCAAAGGGACAGTCAATTCATAAATCTAAAACAAACCGACAACTCCATGGCTAAAAATGAAAAAGACAAACAAACAACAGCACACATAAAATATAAATTTCCTGTTGACAAAACTTTAAATTTTTCGAAAAACTAAGGAGTCTTATGTAGACTAGACGCGCGTCTGGCGTATTAAATTATAATCATAGTACCCATTATGTTGGTTATATCGATGTTTATATATTCTAGACATCCAATGCACATTTGGTTAAAGTCTCAACATAGATCGACCTATGATTATTTTTGATTTATACGAAGTTCAGTTTTGTGGGTTACATGTGTAGTTTAGATGTTGATTGTCAATAACAATTACTTTATAAAGCAGTTTTATGTTGTATGTTTAATCATACACAATGATTAATAAGGCTTGTTTGCTGGTTTTGATGTTATATTTGTTATTCTCATCGGATTTTGTCTAATGCTTAGTCTGTTTCTGTGTGTGTTACAGTTTAATGTTGTGTCGTTGTTCTCCTCTTATATTTAATGCGTTTCCCTCAGTTTTGGTTTGTTACCCCGATTTTGTTTTTTGTCTATAAATTTACGAGTTTTGAACAGCGGTATACTACTGTTGTCTTTATTTGTCCCTACAATACAACAACCCCCAACACTTCATTACATTTATTTAAAGAAAAACTATTTCAACCTTCAAGAAAAAACAGCGTCAACAATTTATGTAGACTTAGCATCGGTATAATCATGTACCTGTGTATTTTGATCTGTATGAATTGAGGGAATAGTTTGTATCGTAAGGTGTTTAAATAAATTGCAATTATACGGATTATCCTCATTATTAGCACTGTCAACTACCGAAACTAATGCATTTTCTTTTTGTGTACTAAGGGGATTATTGCGAGACAGATCATTTATTTCTGTCAATTTTGTTGATATTTGAAGGTTATTTCCTTTACTTGCTGCAATTTCTTTCATTTCATCATTGAAGGATATAACATCAGCCATTTCCTGTTTATTGCAGTTCGGTATCACTGCTTCAACTTGATTGTGTGTTATCCTCGTTATTTGATTATCACCATTGCCCTTTTCTTTAAGCTCCATATATAATACAGAATGTACTGTTGAACTTATTTCACAAGGATGAACCGTCACAGGGACTTCATAAGTGTGAGATTTTTTATTCCAGTCTTCGTTCAGAGGTTGATTTGGATTTAAGTATCCATCGTTAATCATTTGCGAGCTAGAATCGTACGTGTCATTGTTTGAGACGTGTGTGATATCGTATTGGTGAGTTTTCTCTTTCCAGTCTTCATCAATCGTATGATAAGGATGAAGATAACTTGTCGTGTCATTATTTTTGTCTGACTCATCTGAATTGTGGTTCTGATCTGATTCATGAATGGATATGTAGCTATTATTTACGCTTTTTGTAGAGACTGACGAGCTTATTTTATCATCTTCTACATGAATAGGATACAAGTAGCTTGTGTTGTCAGTATTTATAGATGTTTCATTCTGTAATATATTGATATTAGCATTTTCAACAAGCAGGGTTTCGTCAATTTCAGCGTAATTGCTTGAATTGGATTCACCTAAAGAATGGCGTCCATTTGAATGTGTTATCTGCACAGTATTAAGACTTGGTTCAGTTTTAGTTTTCTTTCTGTATTTCTGGACGAAATGCCTTAGACCTAGAATTACTATTATGCAAGCAACAACTACGGAATAAATAACTATTTCTCTGCCTGAAAGCCCTGAAAGCGTGAAATTAAAACATAAATGAAGTTCAAAATTGGAAACATACAATTTGTATTTAATCATTGAACCTTGACTCATCACACCGATATTTTCATTGAAACAAACATATTACATATATCCCATGCCTACGCTACTAAAATTACTTTATTAAATCAACCAATGTTAACTAATGTCTAGTATATCATATAATTAGATATTTAGTGAAAAATACTTTAAAAAAGAGGCAAGAATTACTAGAAGAACATTAGTCGAAAATGAACTAACAACGTCATGGCTAAAAAAAAGAAATATACAAACACATGAAACACATAAAAATAGTACAGAAAAGAAAAGAAGAAAACCAAAGAAGGAGCAAGACGAATCCCACAAAAACTTGTGTTGAGCTCAGGTGCTCCGAAAGGGTGAACATATCCTTGTCCACGTGTAGCACTTGTTGTGTTGCTTATGCTACTAGTATCACAAATAAAGGCAACAGAAGTATACCGCTGTTTAAAAGTCATAAATCGATTGATGGAAAACAAATCCGGGTTACAAACTAATACCCAGGAAAACACATTAACTCTGAGAGCAAATCAACAAAAAAACAGAACACTGACGTGCAACAAGATCACACAACAATGTAACACATAAGTCATAGAAACTATCTTTAGATAACAACTGTCATATTCCTGACTTGATACAGGACATTTTAAGAAACAACGTAGGTTGAGCCTAGTGATGTGGCTAGCAAAACCTCCGCGCTTTATGGCAATGTTAAATTACAAACTCGGTAATAAGTCTAAGGTAGCAATATACAATTAGGGAAAAAAATTACCGTGGTAAATTTTACCATCCCCTTTTTCTTGTTCTCTTACAAATTAATCTTACGGGTTGTGACATATACAGTCAAACCTGCATAAGAAACCACATGAATAAAGCAAATACCTGTGTTATAAGACAAATCAAATACCTGTGTTATAAGACAATTACTTTTAGAATCCTCCATAGTGCATTTCATTTAGATTTATCCTGTATTAAAAGACTACCTATTTTATGAGACCACTGTTTTGCGCTCTCTTAAAGTGGGTTTCACTGTATGTGCATGTATATGTAAACAGTATAATCCAAAGATTTGATTTTACGTAGATAACATATTTAAATTTGTGTATCCATGGTAACAATCTGTGTTAATTGCTATAAAATATTGCAAAACAGGGTTAAAGATGTCACATATTTCCCCACAAATTTGCCAAAAGGTCAATTTCAATCCCTTGGAGTGACATCTTTTCTGAAAATGTTTACACATAGATATCAAAAGATTAAATATGTCATATGTCTTTTGTCTCATTTTTTTTTTTTTTGTAAAATTGCGTAAAACAGTTCGTGTAAAAACGTCCTTGTAAACATTACAATAATTTCTGTACTGATGACCGGTCTGGCTATGATAATACGGTTTCAAACAGAAAACGGATCATAAAACATGTTTAAATTATTCTAGACGTTTTCATCAACCCACTTTGAATGGCTAAATAAGTCGTCAGCTGTCTAAAAATGAGTTTTATTGCACTTTCAAATTTGAAACAAATCTCCATGGCCAAAATACGAAACTACACTCCTATCTGTGTGTAACTACGAAATTCGGCAGGCACATCAAGGAAAAGGAAACCAGTGTAGTAACGACATTAAAAACATATTCATCTGTGAAATATTCCATAACGGTAAACCAACTTCTGATGGAGTTAGTAAAACTTACGAAGGGATGATCTCATTTTCACCACATGGAACTTGGATTTAATCTTTCTTTCGAGCAGCAACCATCTTTTATGGAAATCATGATAGGAAATACAAGACCTGTAATATTGTATCGTTTGGAAGATATATATTCCATACACAGGCGCCGCTGTAATGTTGCTACATAGAAAGTTTACAATGAGGAACTTGAAATCCTCTTTTTTTCGTCGCAAAGTTTTGTTTTTAATCAACCCTCATTGTCTATTTCTAGATTAAAGTAAAACTATGTGGCAGATTTAACTGTATCTGTTGTATCCTTTATTTCACGTTCTATGGAATAGATGCCTTCCATATAGTCACCAAATTTTGAATTATTCAGTTAGGAAACTGTATATAGCATTAAGAAAAGTTTAAAGACATTGTTCATGTTGTTAACATCTCCCTAAGTAGTTCCTGTATGAAGTCAGCCTCATATGATTATAGGAACAAGTCGGCAAGAAGAAGCGCACCGTTTGTTTCTTTGGGAATGCCGATTGTTTTTTGAAAAACATGATCGATTGTTAATTAAGTAATCAAGCTACTTAATAATGTAAGTTTCAAAGAATTTTTTGTTTAAATCAGAGTGATTTTTTACAATGTAGGATTTATCCCTCACTAAGACAAGGTACAAGTATCTATGTAGAACTTACTTTATGAAACAAAGCTGAAACGACTCTTTCAATATGTCTTTTAGCTTGGAATGGGGAATAGTGGCGTAAAGTATAGAAAAGTCAAATGGTTTAATACTATTGCAAGATGACATACTCTTAGACTTATCTACTCTAACAAATCTTTGGATTGTTTTAGAAACCACATCTGACTCGGTCCGCCTTTACAAAAGGTAGTTTCGCAAAAACTTTGATGTCCGGTTTTTATTGCTCATTAAATGGATGATAATAATTCAGAAAAAGGCTTCGTGGAGCACTTTGAAAAACCAGCACCATATCATTGTATGTGAAACACTTATGTAGTTTAGGCATCCAATACAGTGATGGACAATTCAGTTCTTCATCTTTGATTGAAATTCCAAAGGAACATATAACAGACCTATGATTATCTAGGTGTTTCACTTCAGTTTTGTATATGTTGAGTTTCCAAGTGAATTGTCAATAACTAATTCATTAACCAAGCAGTTTATGTAATGGTATTTTAACACAAACACGATGTTGTTGAGGGCTTAACAAGTTTACAATCACATAAAAATTACTGTTACAAACGACTGATTGATTAACTCATTGCTGTTTGCTTAACGAGAAAAAAATAGCTATCGATAAAAAGGTCTCCTCAATTGAAAGGATGACCGAAATGAAGGGCGTGTAATTTATAATGTCACTTGAAAAGTATATATTGGATAGGGAAAGAGGTTGAGTATTGCAATAGGCCTAGGTCATATTATGAACGAACTTGTTTGCTTTTAAAGTAATGTGTTTAAAAGTATTCAATATGTATGATAGGATTATGAATGAAATTTATCTACCCCGTACTAACACACTTTGATATATGAATTGCGAAATATAGAGAGGAATCATTCAAAACTTTATCCTAGTCAATATGGTTAAAAGTTTAACATTTCTGATTTTATATCGCTTTGATGAAAATGTTAGTAATTGCAAAATTAAATCATTTGAAAATAGCACCGTGTAGAACGCAACATGCGTGTCGTTGGCTATGTTTAACACGGGATGGCGGTTTTGAAAAGGTGATCAAGGTCAGTAATAAAATTAACGGTACCAATTTTCTTGCACCAGATGCGCTTTCGACAGTACATGTCTCTTCAGTAAAGTATCTTCATTTTTTTAAGAGAAATGTTAGTACCAAATAATGTATTGATTGCATGGAAGGGAAGATAATCTACTTCCAGCAAGCAGAAGAAGATTTTTCAAGTGTTTTGTTTTCTCAAACACCTCTCCCAATTCAAGTTTTCCTTGTCGACTATTCATATGCAAGTTCAAAATAAATGAAACTACTTTTGGCGATGTTTTCTAGTAAGAATAACATGTATGAATACCTATAACAGATTTTAATCAAGACCTAGCTTCTTAGTCAATATGTATTTGTTTTAAAGTTATTTACTTATGGAAATGTAATGTGTCGCTCTGGATGTAAGAATTTGAGTCTCATAGGGGTGTACCATGTATTAAGAAAAAAAATAGATGTTCCTATAATTCGGTCTTAATCTGTTAGTTTAATTCAATATGTTTTGTCAAACACATATATATGGTTGAATGATAACCCAGTACAATCATTTTAAGTTATTTCATCTGTACCATATTTCACTTTTTTAAGTAATGTGCATATTTTATTTTTAAAAAGCCTTAAATATTTGGTTTTATAATGAACCTGATTTGTTTTCCTTTTCGGTTACTAATATGGTAAGAAAGAAGTAATCACTATAGCTTAATGCAGCTAAAACGAATTAAAACAGATCAGACCTCCGTAAAAGTGTGCTTTGTAGAGGAAACTGGTGATTAAATGTAATGAAGAAAATAGCAATCAAAACCAAGGATTACACAAATCTCACAAAACCAAAGGACATTTACATCAACAGGGGAGAGGTATTTGAGAAAACAGAGGACAGGAAACGTCTGCATCTGCTTGCTGGAGATAGATTATGCTGTTATAGGTATTCATACATATTAATCATACGAGAAAACATCGCCAAAAGTAGTTTTATTTATTCTGAACTTGCATATGAAGGTCCAAAATAATCGACAAGGAAAACTTGGGAGAGGCGTTTGAGAAAACAAAGCACTTGAAAGAGGGACGAAAGATACCAAAGGGACAGTCAAACTCATAAATCTAAAACAAACTGACAACGCCATGGCTAAAAATGAAAAAGACAAACAGAAAAACAATAGTACACATGACACAACGTAAAAAACTAAAGAATAAACGACACGAACCCCACCAAAAACTAGTGGTGATCTCAGGTGCTCCGGAAGGGTAAGCAGATCCTGCTCATCTGCTTGCTGGAAGTAGATTATGTTCAGTCTTTTCCGTGCAATACATTATCTGGTACTAACACTTCTCTTTAAAACAATGAAGATACTTATTCCTTCTTTTTTTCGTGCTTGCAATTCTCAAAAATATTTTGATGCTTTTACTTTCCTTGATCACTTTTCTTAGCTTGGCAAATCTGAACCCTTGTCGAGCACAGTCAACACACCACATGGTGTGTCTAGTCTAAAAGTCTTAAGGAACATTAATAAAAGGATCGAACTTGTTTTGTAAGTGATTCAGACATTTAGATGTTTATAAATGCTCATTTAGCACGCAGAAAACATTATCATTTTAGATAATTTTTAATATACCAACCATCGCCGCTTTTTTTCGTTTGAGTTGTTGTCCTTTCCAAATTGTCAAGACTTTCAAACACATTTGTTGTTCCTTGTGTACAATTCTCTACAAAAACAAATACTTATAAATCTGTAATAACTTTTTCTGTCATTTTCGATGCTAAAATTAAATTTGAGAAATGGGTAATATGTCAATGAGAAAACAACCCGACTGAAAAGTAAACAAAAGCGGAGAGCCACCAATCGGTCTTCAAAGCAGAGAGAAAATCCAGCACCCGGAGGTGGGCCTCAACTGGTCCCTAAATAAATGTGTGTACCAGTTCATGGAAAACAAACGTTACAATAAACCCCAAAACATATAAATGAACTAAATTTAAAAAGCAAAGAAGACTAACAAATGCCAGAGACTCCTGACTTTGGACAGGCGCAAAAATGTGGCGGGGTTCAACATGTTTTGTGAGATCTCAACTCTCCCCCTATACCTCAAGCCAATGTAGAATAAATAAACACATAGCAGGACGCACAGTAAAACTCAGTTTAAAAGAAGTCGGGGTCCGATTACAGAATAGGTAACAAAAGAAACTAAGCAAAATGACAATGACACATAAATGATAACTAGCAGATATTGACATAGCAGCTCAAGACCTCAATTCAACTTATTGAAAGACTACGTCTTAATGATATGTAAATCAAGTACAATCCATCTCGTTAGTGTTTGAGTATCATACTATCATGACATATATGAGAAGAACATAACTTGTATCATGCTAACAACTGGTTTTACAACAAAAAAATATGTTTATTTCTGAAAGGAGTGAATCAATATTAATACCGAAATAAACAACCCTCAATGACTTGACTGCAATATCGTACAAGTTGAGATATATAGACACCATAAAATGGTGACAAGGGAACGTCGCCATCTAAAAAATGGATATTTAGATAAAGGAAATGAAAAATCATCTGTTCTATCATAAATTTTGATATTAATCTTCCCGTTAAGATAGATATCAAGATCCAGGATAGGATTGTCATATCACACACAAAATAAACACAGTTGCTGGCTTAGTTGAGCAATAAGGTAACTATACTGTAAATTGAGGTGAGGATACGTCAAAGATTCTTTTTGCATAAATTCTTTGCAGAGTTAATCAAAAGCAAAAAGAGGTTAAAAGAGTCTTAAAAGAATGACAAATGACAAATGATGAGTCTTATCATACTTCCTTCGTTTTCAACGAACCGCTACTGGTTAACTGTTAGATTACTTAGGTATCATAAGCTCATTCTATTTCTAAGAAAATAAAGTTCAAACTCATACAGAATGTACAGGCAAATAAACCAGATATAAGTTTGCTTTCTTTTGTAGTTTTTTTTTTTTGTCACATATCTTCGAACTTCCGTACGTTTTGTGCATATCAAGATTTCAAATATTTATGTCTGAGAGTTCCTTGTCAACGAAATTAGCAGCATTTTGTAACCATGGTGATATCATCTTTTATTATGCAATCGCTACTTGGAAGCGGGTTGTATTAACAACTGTTTGTCCATTCGTTCACCCTTTTTTTTCCATTTCTTCCGGAATTACAAATCAGAGTTTGAAAACCCTTCCTGTGAAACTATTTTACCGGGAACTTATCGCTTCTCAACGAACATTTTACTAATCACTACAAATGTACATTCTACATGACGATGTACTCATTGAAAAATTCTACTGTTATTAATATTGCTTTCATAAATAATGGCTTTTATATCATGTATATAGCTACTGTCCTTTCTTTTTTGTTTTTCTATAATACCGATTTAGAGCTAAGTATCATCGGTAATTTAAATTTATAAATTAAACTTTTAAACTAAACAACACTAATTGTGTTATTATCAATCTACCTGTGCTGCAAATTGTTGACACCGACAATGCGTGCGTGGTTATGGTTTTATTAACACATCCATTAACATTGTCACACCTAAAGAAAACAATAATTGTTAATGAGATACCATTATATGTATTAGTTGATACTCAGTTTTCAAAAGTATACCTTTGAAAGGGTTTTGATAATATATCAATACAAAATAACAGTTAAAAAACGATACATATGCATACACATACTCTATCTCCTGTCCTCCTAAAAATTATGAAAGTATTTCTGTATTCATCTTTTCTATATCAATATTATAATATACACGCCTCCCAGTTTCTGTGGGTATCTCATTAGCACAAACTTAGTTAATATTGCATGATACCTTAACAAATATTGCTCTTGGGTAGAATTGTGAGAGCCAGTTCTTTAATACAACTGCCTAAATTGTTACGGTGAACCTCGGTTCTAGAGTTGTACAATTCCGATTTATTCTAAGGTACAAATGTGAGAATGTGTTCCAGGGTAGAATATTTTGAAATGACGAAACTAGAAGCGGCTATATTATCCTTATTTTGAACCAAGCTGTATTCTTCCGGGTGGTCCATGAATACTTTAGGGCTGTTAATTGCAGGTAAGATATTTTGATTAAAATGACCATATGAAAAACGTGTATAAATGTTATACCGTTAAGGACCTTATTGAACCAATGCATGTATACTGTTGCATTTAAGTGCACACGGTTACGGGTCGTGACATTTATAAACAATTTGTCCTTCAAGTTGGTGCACTTTGAAAATAAGTGAATTTAATTTAGTACATATATACATGTATGCAATAGAGTGATGTTTATATTTTGTTTATATTTTTCAATATTTTTTATGTATATTTATAAATTAAACTTTCTCATTATAGTTTGTTTCCCCATAAGAGAAATCAAACTGGAACTATTCTTATATTACAAAGGAGGAAACATAGAGGCTAGGGATACCTGATGAGGATAAGCCTAGGTCACATGACCGTAACCGAAACACCTTTTTTTTTAGTATACACACAATGATTGAACTACAAACATGCAATTGTGAATTTCTGAGAAAAATATGGAAATAAATGCAGCAGAATGTATTTCATAACCAGAAATATTTATCATACACTGAGTTTACCAGCTCTTAATTACTCTAAATGTATGCACATAGGAAATCGAATTGGAAACGAAGTTTTATGATAAGATATACTGGATTGGTCCTGGACCCGATTGATTTTAACACTTTTCCTTTAATTGTATACAAATATCATCTATTATAGTATGGCGCATTACACTAAATCTTATAATGTGTTGATTCAATATGATAGTTTACATGTCTTTGTATTGATAGTTGACTTCGTTCTTTTTCATTAAATATCTAAACATGTAATGTACTCCATGTTAGATGAAATAGCTAACAAGTTTGTCTAAGCATATTAATTTCTTTTTCTTTACCTATAATGGTCTACTTTTACAAATTATAACTTGGATGGAGAGTTGTCTAATTGGCAAATATACCACATATTCTTATATCTATTTGTAAAATTTTTAGAATGTTTTTTATACTTCTCTAAAATGAAGATTTTATCATGCTTTATTCATTTAATTTACCGAGAAAAATAATAAATTAAAATAAAGTAGTACTGTATGAATTCGAAAAGATGATGTGTACGATAAATTAATTTGAAAAAAACAAAGACAGAATTGAATGTGAAAAAAAAGGATATACCTTTGGTGTAATAAACAAATACATTTCAGTATACATCGATCGCCGTACCAATTCGTCTTACAAGGAACACATAAACTTTCTTCAATTAGGAATCCAATCTGGCATCCTATAAAACAGAATTACTGTCAAATGCAGTTCAGTTTGCACCCGTCCTAAGTCAGGAATCTGATGTTCAGTAGTTGTCATTAGTTGATGTAGTTTATAAGGGTTTCTCGTTTCTTTTATATAGGTTATATCGTTGGTTTTCTCGTTTAAATGGTTTTACACTAGTTATTTTTTGGGGACCCTTTTTAGCTGCTTGTTCCTAGTTAGCAAAGGCTCCGTGTTGAAGACCGTACCGTGACCTATAATGTTTTACTCTTATAATTGTGACTCATTGGCACTCATACCAATCTTCTTATATCCAGATATAATAAAAATGAAATACATGACGTTTTTTGAAAGTTCATTAAAAAAAAGGAAACAGATTGCAACTGATAATTTGAAACAAACAATTCAGTTCACATTTTTCTAAAGGTACATACCGACACACTTCCCATCGATTAGCTTATGATCAAAACAACATAAAAGGTTTCTGAAAAAATAATTGTTGTACGTTTATCATAAATTTGAAGTACCAAGGTAATAAATATAATACATTAAATTGGTTTTTGCTGTTCATGTTCTAAATTTGTGTCAATGATGTATATCCCATTCAATATCCTTTGTTTTTTTCTATATAGTACAAATGTATTACTAAAAATATGTATAAATGTATCCACTGAAAAGAGTGAGTGTGCAGGCAAACATTTATTTTATCATTTTATCGCCAATTTAGACCCGAAGTGATTAAGAGGAAATCGTGTAAATATTACTTTATCATTAAAGACTGCATATCAACATGATCAACTTTTAAAAACGTTAAGTCAAAGAATTACTGGTATACTTCAAATAAAAATACAGCACAAAAGGCACTCCAAAAACAAACCAATAAAGATCGAGCAAACATAACTTTTCATTTAACTTGCAGTGAACTAGGCCGTTATTTGTTTAACATTTATTATTTCGGGGTCTTTTATAGCTGACTACGCGGTATGGACTTGTTCATTGTTGAAGGCCGTATGGTGACCTATAGTTGTAAATTTCCCTGTCATTTGGTCTCTTGTGGAGAGTTGTCCCATTGGCAATCACACCACATCTTCTTTTTTTATATTATTTGACAAGGACGAGACGATAGGCACCGCATAAAAGTGACACTAATCTGATAACTATATGATGAAATGCACCAGTTGGTGAATAGCTAACACAACATGTTGGTAGTTACCTTCATCTGTCTGGCCCTTTAATAATACAACAAAACACTAACCATCGGTGCATATGTTGTTATTTCGCAGTTATAAGCACACGCAAGCTTCTTCAGTAAACCAACAGAACCGTTCTGTATCCTCGTTAATAATTTATTTTAAATAAGTTCAGGAAAGATCGGCAAACAAAATGATTGACAGATGTTTTTTTCTGCCGTCACATACGTTTTTTTGTATTGTGAACATACTACTATTTGATTCTCCCTGATGACTCGGCAATTAACAGATGGGCGAAAGATACTAGAGGGCAGGACATTCAAACTCATAAATCGAAAACAAACTGACAACGCCATTACTAAAAAAGTGAAATCCAAACAGACAAACAATAGTCCACAAAACACAACATTGAAAACTACATACTAAGCAACACGAACCCCACCAAATACTAGGGGTGATCTCAGATGCTCCGGAATGTAAAGCAGATCCTGATTCGTATGTGGCACCGGTCGTGTTGCTCATGTTAGTACAAACCCGGTAAATAGTCTTTTTCGGTAGGTCTTTTTCGTGAAAAGGGAACGGGGTTGAAGTTACGACATAAGTAACATATTCACTATCATCTGTGAAACGGATATTCCATAACGGTCAACCAACTCCGGAGGGAGTCCCTAAAATTTACGAAGGGACGATTTCAACCTCCCCATTTGGAACTATTGGTTTAATATCCTCCAGAGACCCCCCCCCCCGCCTTTATCAATAAAATCATGATAGGCAATACAAGCCCGGAAATATCGTATGCATTGGCAGATATTACTCCGTGTGTAGTCGCTGCGGGAATATTGCTACATAGAAATGAAATTGTCACAGTTCTGAAGCTGAAATGATATTTTTTGTCTGATAGTTTTCTCCTCATCCGACTCTAACTGTCAATTTTTAGATGTAAGTCAAAATATAAGGCATACTAAATTGTATCTGTGGTATCCTGATTCTCTAGTTCTATGGGATAGATGCGTACAACATAGTAAAAAAAAAATTATCTAGTGAGAGTACATCTATCTATAGCCGAAAGTAAAATTAGAGTTTAGGGATACTGCTGACTTCTTTTATGTCTTCCTTATAAGTTCCTGTATGAAGTCAGCCTCATAAAAATGAAGAAACAAGTCGGCAAGAAGAGGGACAAAATTATTTTCCATGGGAATACCGATAGTTTGTTGAAAAACACGTCCTGTAAAAGTAACCAATATGTTGTCAAACATTAGCTCTCAAATTGTCTGCTTTCAACGTGTTGGTAATTTCAATAAAGCGTTTCGGACAAATGACATTTATAACACGTTGTTTTCATCTTTATTATCACTGGGTCGATGATACCACTGATCATGCTGATGTTGGGCCATAATTAGTCCTTGATGTATCATCAGCGAAGTTATCTGTACTGACATGATGTATTATGAGCATTTATATTATTGTCCGTTTAAAAAATTTAGAAATTATTACCAAACTAACTCCCCCATACACATTTTATCTTAATTGATTTCTAAGTAAGGTTCTTTTTAGTCATATAGCTCTTTTTAGTCATATAGCTCTTAACCTGTTTTCGTTCTTATACATGTTATACAACCTTTTTTTGTTTTGTTTTACAGCATGCTGGTGGACTTTCAGTCCCTGATTTTATCATTCGCACAGAAGTCAGTACTGACATGATTTATTCCAATACTTTAAAACATTGTCCGTTTAAAAATATTATATTACAAAATAAACAATCAAACGACCTTAGATCAATTTGGCTAATTGTTTTGATGTTTTGTTTGGTTCAATAACCTTCATCTCTGTCAGATTTTATACATTATTGGCTTTCAGATTTTTGGCTTTGAGCGTCTCATTGTGATATTTATTGTATATGTGGCATACCTTGAGCTTGCAAGATATTATCTTGAATTTTGGCCTCTGTTCAAAAACCATTTTAATGATGGGCGCAATTATTTCTGAATGAACAATATCATAACTATCTTTATATAAAAAAAGACAATAATAATTTATTATTGGCTTAGTTTGTAAGTGCAAACTTGTTTATACGATGACCAAAAAAATAAATAAATAACAGTTAATCACATGTGAAGATCTAAATGCATTAGTAAATACGTACCCTTTTTTATCCGCGCATACACCTTTATCGTTGAAATTAAGGGTCATAATAATGTATCCCATATTATACAAAACTGTACAAAAAAAAATATATTTTAACATTTTAAACCAATTTGCGTCCAGTATATCAGGAAATATTTAGTCTAATAACTTAGTTTTGATGTTAAAAACATCACCGGATGAAATACATAGTGAATCAGCGATTCAACAAGGAAGTTTGTTTTTAATAGAGTGATAAAAAGCATTGTTCATTCAATATCCTCAGTACGTGAAACATAATAAACACAATATAACATAATTATTAGGCCTTTCCACTTTTCCGTGGAAAGACCTATTGGTTATCTTCTATTTTTTTTTTCTTCCTCCTAATTTTTTCCGTCGCTGTTTTCATGTCCCTTAGATATTTGAAATATAATATCGTACAGTTTGTACGCTTTCGTAACTAACACTGGGTAACCGAATACTTTTCCATGTAAGAGTTATCCCCCCAAATACTGTTTTATTTTGTTATTTCTAACACTTCGTAACCGTATAAGAAACCGACAAATTAATTTTTCTAAATTACTCATTGTATCCTAAGGATGTTTTGTTTAATTTGACCAAAGCCAAATAAAGATTCCATATGAGAGTTATTTCCCCTTTTGTTTTTGATATAAGTGAACTGTATTTGTACCAGGAAAACCACAAGTGATAGGGGTCTAGGGTCTTTTGATTTGAGGTCATTGGTCCAAAAAAATAATAATGAGGTCAAGGTCAAAGGTCAAGGTCATGTTCATTTTTTTGATTTTGGCTTGTTATCACTTATTTTCAGAAATCTTATAAGATACCGACAAAATGTTTTCATGAATAGTTAGTTGCGACATGTTGTAACACGTAAATTTTAGTTGAAAGGGTACATAGACATTTAATGGGAGTTGCCCCCTTTTATATCTAGTCGTATGGTCATATATAACTCTTTAACAATAAATAATAGAGACCTAGAGTCTTTTAAATTGGGACCCTTGTTTCATGACCTTGGAATTGTGGTCAAGGTCAAAGCCTGATTTGACGTTCTAGATTTTGACATTTGCTTTAACTTTTAATTATGCATAATAAACCTAGGTTGCAAGTGATATGACCTTGAAAAAAATCAACTGGAAATGACCTTTTGTAAACCGGAAGTAGTCATTTTTGTACTTATTTGATGTAAAAGTGCATAGAACCATATATATTTGGAATCAGTGTCAAGTTAACTATCAAATGAGACCGAAACTGACACTTTTCAAACAGGAACTTATTTTCCTTATTTGAAACAAACATGTGTAGAAACCAAATATTTTTAGATTCAACGTACAATAAGTTATCATTTAGCACTGAAAGTTACATTTCTAACCGAGTTTTATTATTTTTAACATCAAAATATATTGTTTCGGGTGGAAAGACCTTCAATTGTTCTCTGAACAATTGGTTTTTAATTCTTATATGATTTGCATATAAATCTATAAATACTTGAAACGAATTGGTCAATTATATCGTTTGTCTTTACTTACACTTCGATGAACCATGTTTCCGAAACTACTTTCATAACCTTAACTGTGATCTATTCATACCCAATAAAATTAACGGTACCAATTTCCTTGCACCAGATGCGCATTTCGACAATACATGTCTCTTCAGTGATGCTCGTGGTCAAAATATTTGCAATCCAAAGCTTATACATGCATGCAGGGATCTCGGGATTATCAGTAAATAGAGATTGAAAAACAAAAACATAACAGTTGTTTCTATTCAAATGCATATACATGATATACATTTGTATTACAGAAAAGAAATAATGCAATAGAGCTTTGCAAATGTATAAAATTCAAATTCGTATAAAATTCAAGGAAATTTCACGAATGATTTGGCGAATTTACGTCATAGCAAAACACGACGTCATACGAATGAAAACGTCATGCGAAAGATTATTTCGTTACTTGATCGATTCAAATTCGGATAATATCTAATTCAAATCAGATTTTTGAGGTAGGTGCTTTTTCAATTAGATTCTATTGCATTTTTCGGACATTTTTGCATTTTAAAAAGTGAATATGGCGGCTTACCCCTTAGTTCCGATATGCCATTGTGCTTTTGATGGTATATATAGTAGCCATCAAACCAAAAACGTTAATTAAAAATTCCTTATTGGCTGAAGAATGATAAGGATAAAGGGGCTCTTAATTACAAACTAAACATAAAAGTCTGTTTTTTTAGTTAATCACCCCGGTTTACACATCAATAACCTGCAGAAAATTAGGTTTAATCCTGTAATGAATGCAAATAATAAACATGTAGCTAATATAACTCCAAAAAAAGCCCATATCATGATGATTTTTCTAGCATTACTTGATAAAAATTAAATATATTCTGTTTAGTTTGTTTGACATGTCTGGTATTTGCTGTGAGGCACAGTTAAAAAGAATAACAAAACATTTGGTTTCGAATTTAATTTAGTTCGTTTGATTTTTGGTAAGTCAGATATATCTTACATAGTTCTTATAATTAATGTTAGGCTTTCAAGTTTTCTATGTTTATGTGTTGCTGTGAATGTAAATACAAAATATTAAGTCAACATTGCCTGAGCAAGTGAAACCCTAGTTTCTCAACAATTTAAATATTAAAAATGGGCAATTTTAGAAAGATTTGTAATCAAATATTGCAGTATTGAAGTTCTGACTAGTAGGCTAATGATATCCACGAGAACTGATATCCCAAGAATAGATTTATTGATGACATAAACATTTGACGGATAATATCTAAACTTTTGAAATATTACTAGTAATAATTTGTTGATACTTTCTTTTAGCTATTATCATGACTGAATGGCTACTTTGGTTTACCACTCAAACAAAAAATAAATAAAAGTCGTCAGTAAAGGCAATTATCCCTATAAAAAGTCGATTTGTAGATCTTGTTCAGTTGATATGTTTTCTCTTTCTCTTTTTTAGTTTTCAAGATAAGAGCCGAACTTGAAAAGACATGATGCAAATCCTTTTTATCCCCGGCTTAGTATATTTCTAGGATTTTGATTGGTAAACGCACGTCGTTACAAAACTCATAGCCCCTAAGTGTTGCTAATCCATATCCCCGGACGTTGCTACCCATTACATCGGGGAAACTCACGCGCGTTTTCCTTAGTTCCATGGTTGTTCCATATGAAATATCGAATTCTGTAGATTATCCATGATGTCTGTATAATTAGATACTTAATCCACTAACGATTTTATCTTATTATGTCGATTATTTCCACTCATTTTAGTAAATGCATCACTATTCTGCCAAATTGTCAATGAATGGAACTACTGACCTAGCTTTGCAAATGACCCACGTTGACGTCACACCGTCTATGATGTACAACTCTCACAACTTTGATTGCCAATTTCGACCCATTTCATTTTCTCTGTCTTTAGATTAAAAACGTGTTATATTTGTCTACCTGTAGGGTTCTACCAAAGGTAGTACCCTACACCCCGTTGAAAATATGTCAAAATCCCAAATTTCAATAAAAGATATTTAAAAAATGAAAAAAATGTTACTTGCACGTTAAACTTTTTGGTCGAATTTCTCTAAAAATCGTCAGGTTTAGACTAAGACCGTGGATAAATTCGTTATCTACGTTCATATCCGTAGATATGGATATTTTAACACCCTTCAGTACTCTGTAAACCTGTACTTGGATACTTCAAGGTGTTAAAATATCCATATCAACGGATATGAACGTAGATAACTTGTATTCTTAGAACAGCAAATCTATTAAAAGGAAATCGTCATAAAAGGAGTAGGTTCAGTAAGACACCTTTTTGGCCCCAAAATATAATATTTTTGGAAAATTGTGAAAATGTAATCTTTAGCTATATTTTGGAAAGTAAAATGCTTCTGTTACAAAAAATATGAGTTGTTTTTGACATTACAATGCACAAATATCGCGTTCTAGCATCACTAAGTCATGCTAAATTAATGAACTCTTCAAAATGTTAGCATTTTGGTTAATTTTTAGACGGTTTCCGCCTAAAATGAAAGTGGCCGCATTCGTGTTCATTCATAATATTTAAATGTAAGTTGTATTCTATGATAATACAAAACGTATATAAAGGTTGAGGATGAACACGGATGCGGCCACTTTCATTTTTGACAAAAACCATCTGAAAAGTGACGTTTTTTTTTGGCATATTTGATAGATTTTTCATATTTAAGGTCGAATCAGAGCGTTTTTAATGACTAAATCAGTTAAAATCTTCACATAAACTAATCGAATCAATTGAAATAGACATTTAAGTGTTTAAAAAGTGTCCAAAAACTTTCGTGATGTGAACCTTAAATTTGGGGCCAAAATCGGCCCTTACCGGACCTACTCCTTTGGTCAAAATGGACAGACGGTTGACAATGATATTCTTTTTGACTTATCGTTTTCACGATATAAAAAAAATATAATTGCATTCTAATCTATCGATGTCATGTTGTTTTGTATGGCCAAATAGTCAAAGGTGATTGTGGCCAAGTTTGTATTAATTTGGTTAATTAGTTTCTGAAGAGATACATTTGCAAAAAATCGAAGGACGACGAACGATAAACATCAATAAACGACAAACAACGACTGCCTAATGAATGTCCGCTGGTCATCAATGGTACGAATCGTGTGATAAAAACGCATACAAGAAACCAAGATAAGCGAAATAAAAAAGAACTCATCATAGGTAACAGGTGCAATACTACCAAATCATAATACGTAACATGCGGTTGTATCCTAAAAATGGTCGAAAAAAAATATTCCTTTGAATTTGAAAGTTGTTGGTAATTAATCCTAAATTTCAGAATATTTTGGAAACTTGAGGTTGCATGGTTACTAAAGCTAGTACACAGGTAAATAGAGGTGAACATTTTATATGTTAACTTCCAGTGATGGTTATTATCTCATATACAATAAAATGAAAAGTTAACTTCAGCTATAGTACTGTACATAATAAAACTTAACTCATGCAAAGTATTCTTTATTTGAAACAAAAAAAAAATTCTGCACAATTTTTTGAAAAGTGCAAATTTAACATAGATTAATAATCAATGGGGATGTTAAACCTAATATGGGAATCTTAACATGCACATTAGACCTTGTGTGTACTCTCATTTGATAAAAGGTTCATGCTATTTAAGTGACATATTACAAAAATGATACATTCTGAGTAAATTGCCTTGAAAAAGGACACTACCATGAATAATAGTAGACAGAGCAAGCCATACACAGTGTTTACGTGAGCTTTTTCTGATTTTCTTATTCCTTAAATTTTTCTATAATAGACAACTTTTTTCTAAGTAATAAATGAGTAAAAGTTACCCCACAAATATTTATTTATTGGCTTAAAAAATTGACATTTTGAGGAAATAAGGGTTATAAGTGGACCAAAAGAGACTTTATAATGAAAACAAAGACGTCCATTAGTGGTATTTACCGTCATAAAGTCATCTTTTATGTTATATTCTAGTGTTTGTAGGCCGATAAGATGATTTGTTTAATCATTTGTTGGTCCACACTATATTCCATTATATTGATTTGGATTTTTCGAAGAAATTTTGCTCGAATCACCAGCCTTAGATGCCGTCTTCGATGTACTAGATTTTTCTCAAACTTTTTAACTGATTATGAAAACACTTAAGAGTAATGCTTGGCAAATAAAAATTGTTTAGTTTATTCAACAAGAAAGTCTTCTTTAGGTGTTATACCACAAATCATAGTACGTCACATCCGGTATTCTTATTGGTGACCGTTACTTTTTTTTATTATCGATTATGAAAGCGTAAAAAGCCCTGAAACAACACATATACATACACTTCAAACGAGAAAGTAAAGACCTGCTTAATGAACAAAATAATTAGCAAAAACAAATATTATATGCAACAAACAACAACTGCTGAATGATAAGTTCCTCACTTAGGAGAGGCGCATACAGAAAGTGGCAGGATTAAACTAGCCTTGGGCAGTGGTATAACATTACACATGAGAACAATCTTTATTGTTCTATGTTGTTTTTTATTGATTGTTGTTTTAATCCCATTTTGTTAGTTTTCCAGTAATAAGTTAAAAGTCCATTTGGTATATTTCGCCTCTATTTAAAGATTTTTATTTTTGTGTTATGGTTTTCTTAGAATACTTCTATTAGGCTTTTGGATCCTTTTTTATTATTTATATAGTGCGTAATGCCACTTAACAGGGAAAAGACTGCACCTGATAATCACGACGAATTGACTGTGAAAGGAAAATAACGTAAACTAATTTAACTGACAAACTGTTTTTAGATAGAGAAGGTTATATTCGAATCTCATCCATCGACTGACACACGAAACCTATAGTTCGGACTTAATATGTGAAAAATGTCTAAGGAAGTAATTTGTTTTTGTAAGGTACAAAGGAATAGGTACTTCCGATATTACCATCATCGAAAGTAAACATTCGTAATGACAAATAAGATACAGGCTTCAATTTACAATGTACCGATGATAAAACCAGCCTAAGAGGTTATATACTGGTTTGTTGGTTGTACGATTTTTGTTTGTATGGTTTTGGACCAATGCATTTTTTATTGAAAAATGTGAGTCTTATTAACAAATAAACTTTATTAATAACATATCGGTAAGTTAAGGCAAATATATATTATATAATTAGTCAACAGAGCAATTATTTTCATATATTAAATATAATGACTAACAAAATAAAATTAACAGCATATGCATAAAAAAACATAGAAAAATATCTTGAATACAGATAATGCTAAAGGAAGTAATTCATAGTCTATGTATCAATTTTGAAACTAAAGCTAATCAAACAATATGGGATATTTATTGATCGGTTCTAGAGTATCCATATTCTTGCGTTACTGGCATGATTCTACAAAATGTAATTTCATTTATTATTTGAAGCTATTTTGTAACGTCACACCAATAAGCAACCTATTAGAACTCACTATTTGTTCTAATAGCTTCAACATGCTCAAGACAGCGGTAAAATCGACTTAAGCTTATAGCTTCGATATGTGATGCAAAACAATGAAGAAAACAGTCTTTATAATTGAGTACACACCTAATGTTGATTTTGAATTAAAGACTTTGGAAGTGTTTTAAAGCTCTCAAATATTCATCCGTTTGATATATGAGTATTGAAATAGAGAATGGGCTAAGGGGATGTTTTCCCTAACACGAATTAGAACGTAGTTTCAATTATTGTGAGGTTCAGTGTAAGTCGAAACTTATTCTAAAAAAAAATGGTAATAAGCGCTTTACAATCATTTATTTTCGAATTGTTATTCTTGAAAAAAAACTCCTCTTCAAAACGTTCTAACATGTGTTACATATAGATTAGACAACTGTAGCGTTAACTTGAATACAACGGGGTAGTCTTAAGTTCACTGCATACATTAATGAATCTGTCCCCTCCGAGTCTCACTAATGCCTAAAAAAACCAAAATGTATTGTTATGAGATTTGGATAATAAAAACACACAAATAAAACATCAAATGAAGAATAATAAAATGAATAAACGAATGCACGATTATAAATAATGAATATTGATATGAAAAAATGTCAATACACCTACCAAATATAATATATCGCTCGAAAGCACAACATAAGAACAATCATTTATCCCGGTTTTGAATATTTCATTAAATCTACGTCAAATTAAGGTCGATGATGGACACTATTTTTCCGACGTAGTCGGTATTAGTTTCGGTTTGTGCCCTTTGAACTTAAGGACGCATCACTATGGTAACAGAATACTGCATGCTCGAAAATCCTTTCTGTGATTGGACAAAATGCTGTCATGGTGGGTGATTTGGTTGTGTTTGTTAATTATATCGTGATTGAAAAGGCAAGTGAAAAACTATAAATATTTGAACTAGATCTTACAAAGATTTATATTCTTATTAAAATAATTGTTTCTCCAATAGCTCTTTGCATCCGTGACAGCTGTTATTCGGGACAATTATATAATTTTTAATGTAAATTTGTTGTACGAACGTACATGACTTTTAGAACGCACCTACGCATGTGAGATTTCCGCGGGGTTTTGGTGAATGTAAACAGAAAGATACGAGGACCGAGAATACTGAACACAAACAGAGAAAACGTTATCTAAATGGTATCTTTGTGCTTCTGAATGTTATCGAAATGATAGTTTTAAACATATACTCATATTTAAATACGTCGGATATCTTTTTTAAAGATAGTTCTTGTTTTATTTAAGATATTATCAATATTAATTGTTGAAACAAATTATTGCTTTCGCATAATGAAATGATGAATGGAAAGAATGGAAAGAAGGAAAGTTTAACTAAGGTTAACAGTTATTAATCAAACTTACCTTGAAATAATAATACAATAAGTTTGAAAATGAACGCAAGTCAATACACTTCAATTAAATTGTTGATAATTAGATACCTTATCAAACTCTGTATATAACATGTTTAATACTCTTAACCTGGCTTTGATTGATGAACTACAGTCACTGCTTCTTGTATTAAAACAGTCGATCGGGACAGACAGCAATACCATATCATTTGTAACAATTCAAAATAAAAATTGTTTTAGCGTTAACATATAATACCTTGTCGAATAGTTTATATTGGATATAGCTGTATGTTAGGTTTCTATGTAAAAATGTGTTTGGAAAATGAAACACGCTAATTAGTGGATGATGGCTAGTTAACATTTTTAACAGAAAGTAAGGGTAATCTATACCAAATACGACGAAATATCAGGTAAATTCTTTTTCTAAACATTAAACTACATCTTCATTTTGATACAAGTATTGTTTTGTGTTTTGTTTAAGTTCGTCTTATATTTCCATCTTCTATTCTGATTCATCTTAAATTATAAATGTTTAGAAAAAATCGGTTGATGTTTAGCATGACCGTCTTATTATCAATTATGATTTTGATCTTTTATATAGATTTAATCAAACAATGAAAGCACCTTATTTCATCTGAACCTATCTGAATTAAATAGACATCCTTTGAAAACATATTTTGAGTAATGGGGAGAGTCAGTTCATGCAAAGGAGATCGCCATTCCTTTTTTTCATTCGAAAGAGGACACTATTATAATCAATAAGCCAAAGAAAAGCATACTGAAATACAATTTCCTTTGACAATACTATACTTTGTAATACCCAGAATGTTAAAACAGACCCCTCTATGTTATATCGGTAATATATGATTTTATTGGAATTGTAAGTATGTCTCAATCAATTAACATAAGTCATGACAGGTTTTAATAAATTGCATCATTGTTGATCCGTATACAGTAAATACAACTCTGTATACATTTGTAAAGTTGTCCTTTTCACTAATCTAAAAAATAGATTTATTAGATTGTATATGATAGCGTAAGGAAAACTTAACCCCTTCGTTCCATTATCTGATGTAATGTGTAGGGGTGGTCATATGATGTCTACTCATATAAAACATTTCTGTTGGAGTAAAACATATTAAATGGCGTTAAACTCTTCACTTAACCTCGGACAGTGATGTTTCAGTACAATATAAGGAAAAACTTTAAAAATCAGTCGAACAGGGCTTAAATCACCAGAGATACAAAACACGCTTTACCCGAACAAAAAGACAAAAGACGCAAAGTACCAATCTTAGATTACGTATAAGTCCAAAGTCAAAAACAATTAATACAAAACAAATATTTAAACTTAACTAACATTCAGTTATTTACAACCTTTAATATTTTCAATGACTTTTGTGTATTTGTATTTGATGTATTTGAAATAATATATTTTGGTAAATATTGACTTTAGAAGAATTTATGATTACTTAATGAACCACTATAATGAAGATATTATCAGATCTGTCCATTTCTAGATTTATAAATATTTTGATTTGGTAACTTTGTCCTCAACTTGAATCCAACATTTTCTATTTAACTTCTCGGTTCTGTAACCATTTTGCACATCTCTATTGAATCATCGATGTTCAAATGGTCTGCATTGATTGATTATAATTGTATTAGAAAGATAAAACAGGCCGAAACAAAATTTTGATTTTAATCATTCCAGGATTAGACGAAGGAAACTATGTTAAAAAAATTATCAAAAATAAAAAAATAAAGTATTTGAAAGCTACTGTATATTCTTCATTTTGGTAAAAGTTAATACTCACACCACTGATATCACACCAGCGTTCTTCAAATTGATCCATTGTGAATTTATTTAGGGTTGATATCTCTTCTCGGTACCATAAAAGTCGCGATAGGTCTGCAAGGTAGCATGTATTCGACTTTTCGCCAGGCAATCTGCTATCATACTGGACCCCTTTTATATTTTTCATTAATATAATCATTGTTTTAATGTCCAATGTTGTGGAAGATACGTTGCCTTCTAAAAATATTAATTGATAACATTATTACTTTAAATAAGGTATTTAAGGATCATGAATTTGAAAATTTATAAATGATTGAGATGTACCTGACCTACAGCTTACATGACAAATGATATGTCGAAACTATGTTACCTAGAACTTTTCCATTTTTTTTAGTCTTTGATTCTTGTTTTCATTTTAAATATTTTTTTACAATAATTGTTATCATATTTTGTAATGTGGAAGGTATCTTTACATTACCTTTTATCTAAACCATATTTAAATTACCTTTACATTGAAATAACAATTCCCACTGCTGATCACTAATGTACTTTTTTTCACTTCCCAACTTTTGCAATAACCGATTCTCTGAATTACGAATTTCTCCAAGAGCAGCTGAGTCAAGTTTCATGTCGAAACATGTTCGCACAACTTTAGTTGCTACATGATAAATGAAATGAACTATCCTTATATAATTTATATCTTCTAGCGAAACCTGAAATTTAGTAATGTATAATTACATATTACACGCGACAAAAGAAACTAGAAACCAGAAACTTGGTGAGTTACATATTTTTCATCATTAAAATCAGTTTCTGTTTTAATAATTCCAAATTCATGTTTATCAAAAATAAACGAAACGTGCTGTATATTTGTTGGTTAAGTTTTCGCTGAAATAAGTATTTTATCATTTACTTTTAAATCACACTGACCAGAATTGTTCTATCCATACAATATTTTGTAATACATGTCTACAATGAAAAGTAGCGTTAAGATGACGCTTTTTTAGTCAAGAATTAAAACAGAACTTTCTCTTTTGTGTTACTTTCACATTTCTTGGCCGGTGTGAGAAAAGTATACCTCCAAACTAGTAAAAGATCTGTTCTCAGCAAATGATTGATGATGACGTCAAATTTCTTGGTTACTTCTGAATTTTCCTTTGGTGATGTCATGACAAAATGCGACATCACAAATTAATATAGATTCCACTACGGCAACAAGTGTGTAACGATATGTCTGCACTCTAAACAGTTAAATTTTAACCCTCGTGCTTTAAATATTAAAATTTAACTTTATCATAGCGGAGAAATATTGTAACACTTGGTGCAGTAGTGATATCTAAATGTAACTGTTTCTGTTTTATAGCTTTAAAATAAAAAGGTCACAAACAATGCGGTTATTCTCCCTGCATTTAATTAAAGCCTTTGTTTTTTTAAGAGGAGCCCACAAGACATATTTGTTTTCAAACTAATACCTAATTACCAAGCGCCGTACATTTACTCCAATTTGACAAAGTTACAATAATACCATAGTCCTTGAATCGAAAAAACGCCTAACCTTTTATTGCTGAATCCTTTTTTTCAAATTTGGTTTCTATGGTTTTCTCAATTTACTCTGCTTATATTATATTTCCATAACTATCATGCCGCCATCATTTCGTCAACATATCATACAAAACACGGAAACTTACTCTGCATTATGTACAATGTAATAATTCTCAGCTTTGAAGAGTAAAATGTAATGAATTGACAACAATTCTATTACAAAATAACAGTTAAGGACATTGTAGTGGATACTTGGATTTATGAAAGTCATCAATATGTAGTTTTCTCTATCAAAGGTTACCTAGAATTAATTGTCAGGACATATATGGCATATAAAGCATTGTGTATGGGTTTGGCTCATTGTTGAAGGCCGTACGGTGACCTATAGTTGTTAATGTATGTGTCATGTTGGTCTCTTGTGGACAGTTGTCTCATTGGCAATCATACCACATCTTCTTTTTTATATATATAATACATTTATGTCAGTGTTGATGCTGGCAGAGCAGATGTCGCTTACTATGTCGACAATCCCGGTCATGATACTTTTAGGTAATTGGTGTTTTCTCAGTTATTTTTTTTGTACTTTGTTTTCTCTCTTCTCACTCGATTTACGAGAATTTATTTTCGGTTAACTACTGCTACATTAATTTACCTCGTTTACGTCATCCAGTCGACAATTTTGTATCCTTAAACACTTCGGAGCATAATTTTCGTTACTTAATCTTCCAATTGCCTATAATTTAAATCTTTAAACAATGAAATTTGTCTTTGTTTATAAAAAAAAATACTGTAGTCCCCTATATAAGTGATATGAATATAAAGTCTTATAAACAAATAATGTAGAAAAACAATATCATTTAGCAACTATGATATAATAGTAAGGGGATTGGCCGGTAGTCCTCAAAAGTCTATTGATCTTTTATTTTCAAAATCTTGCAATAAAAGTTAAGAAATGGTTCGTCATGAAAAAACAAATTAATAAATATGTTTGAACTTTAAGGTAATCATGCAAATTGATAAACCAAAAAGGTTGTTTAAAATGCGAGTTTTCTTTTTTAAATGTCGCCATTGTCAATGAAAAGTTTTGCATTTTGGGTGTTCTTATGTTATAATGATTTGCTGTGTTACCACTGGAATAATTGTGCGGGTTCATTTGGATTCTTTCGACACTATTTTGCATTAATGAGACATAGGTCTTGACGTTCAGTTAAATTTGCCATCACTTTCCTTAGTTGTAATAAATTTTACAAATTTCAAAGAAGGCCTTGCAAGAGTGAAAAATACTGTTTGGTTATGCCTGCAGCGTCCGAAAGCAATTTTTGTTAGGAGTGCGCATACATACACTTATTATTTTCGCTGGGTGCATCACAAAAATATTTCATTTTAAATGTTTTCCAAAATCATCCACTGTAAACGAAAGCTTTGGCAAACAAGTGTAACATCAAAATCAAATGTGATTAATTGTTCCCTTTTATGATTTCAAAAACAATCATTAAAACAATGTTATAAACACTAGCTTTCTCACAATGACTAGCTATAGTATTGTTATAACATGTACAACATGTGAAAATACCCTAAGTGTATTGCTACTTGACAATTTAAAAAAAAAGAAATCGCCGCAATGAAAATTTCATTACGCGTGGTATAGTTTTTGATGGTACATTCTTGTTCTGTGGTGCCAATAAGTAAGTGTCAGAAATTTAAGGCAAATATAATTGAACTTTTGAAATCTTATATCACAAGACAAATCTTACAACATGCATTATCTTTAACATTAAACCTTTCATTCAGAAAATATCGGACATCTAAAGGTAAAGTATGATTTACCATTCTGTGAATCAACAAGATTTGTTTTAATAATCCTTCACGTAACATGTGACTGGCTTAAAAAGACTTTTAAAAACATTTTGTTTAATCAATTTTGTCTAACATGATATCCAATAACTTTAAGGATATATAAACAGAACTTCAAAATGTTATCGAAAGTTAAACCTTGTGTTTAAAACGTTTTCTTGTCTTAGTATTTCAATCTATTAAACGGATCGTTTCGGCCTAAACTCGTAATAAATTAAAGATAAAAAAAACATTTATACTTGTCATATTTTGGTTGAATGTGTATCAAGACCACCATATATTTGATTCCAACGTTGTATGTTCCCTTTTTAATGCAATTAAACACTATTTTGACCTTATCTGAGAGGTTGATATAGTAATGTCTTAAGAGTACTGAAAATATTATTTTTTGTATTTTGAATCCTACCTGACTTAAATCATTCCAGAGACTATAAAAGTCAGATTCTCCCAATGTTCCATTTATATTGTTAACAACTTTTGTTCTAAAATGCAAAATCATAGACAAATCCCCAGATACTCCAGTTGCAAAACTGATAATTTTACTAATTGTCAGATTAGTAAAAGTATCTAATAAACGTAACATCAACATCAGGTCAAACTTTTTGGATGATACATCTGTAACGATAATGTATAGTATACATGTTATTATTGTGTATCCATATTTTCCTAAAACTGGACAATTAAACATATATAAAAAAACTAAAATATTCAGTTATACATATAAACGTTAATTTATGAGGAGGATACGTAGCTCATGGGATATTCAACCACCCCTTAAAAGCATACACCATAGAAATAATAAAACAACAAAAATTTGTCTATTCAACTCAACAATATTGAGTTTCAATTAGGGAAACATAACCCCTCACTTATCCTTTGGGGATTTGTATGATTTGTATACTTCGTGTAAAGTATGGGCAGTACATATGCACTAATTTTCATGTAGTATACTGTTACAAGAAAAATAGCATTTACATTATTTTCTTTTAATATTTACCAAAGAAGATTATACAATTAAGGAAAAGAAAGGGATTTTGGGAATTGTCTGATATAAAGGTTTCCCTCTTTAATACGATTTAGGGCATACGATTCAGTAGCAAGGGCAGATAATGACATTTTAAAAACTGTTCGTGTTGTTTCTATGACGTTGCAAATCAGAACGTAATAATTTCGCGAATTTTCTTTGAATCTAGTCACATTAATGGAACATCCACTGGCGTCAAGAATCCGGTTGAACGAATTTGAAAATAAATACCTGCTATGAAATCGGTCATGTAACGACAATTTTTATATTTATTTGTTACTAATAAAGTCAACAGTATTGCTGTAACTGGAAAAGTGGGAACAAAGTCAAATCTACATTGATATTATTATTTTGTTTATGTTTAATTTCATATTGGAAATGAATAAAAGATATGTACATAATAATGCGTCTATGAGACAGAACCTCAACTACACTAGAGGACAAATAAATAATTCAGATATCAACAGACTGTCTTGATCAATATATAATATCTACACTATTTGAAAAACTCTCATTCGCATAGCGAGTTGTGTGGATAAATTTAACAGAGACTATTAAAATTAAAATACTATTAAATTAAGATGATGAATAAATACTTTTCCCAACATTTCTTATCTTACGTAATTTACTAGAATACTTTTATCCAAGTTTATCTACATTCATAAAGGTTCGGCATATTTTACGAGCAACCTGCTTTGAACACTTTGATGATTTATATTTAATAGCTTACGACAAAAAAGATGGCTACAGATACCACTGAACTTGACAACGTAATCGTGAACGGCGGGAATGATTTCGAGACGTTGTGGAAATTTAAACTTATTTCAGCGTAGTTGAGCGCCTTATGGGCAAACGTTCAGTTTGCCCTTAAAAATCAAGGTTTTTTGCTCTTATTGAAAGAATAAACACATGGACCCCAAGGTTTTTTTCTTTTGCAATCAACCAAGTAATGTTTAAAGAACGATCGATTTTTTTCTGCACTTCTAAATAGACGTAAAAACGTCAATCTATTTATTTCGCTAATAGTAATATAAATTCAGAAAATGACAACTTGATTAACCTTGGACTTGTAACAGCATGAGGAAGCCTGCTTTGATCAACATTTTACAAAATAAACTGTTACGTTATGTCTTTTCGTTCAAAGGTATTGGAACTAACTTTCCTTAATAGTCATTATTTATGCAATTTCAGAGTTTTCCCTTCGAATATACAAGTTTTGAAAATACTTATCTCAAAAAGTAAGTCATGAAGGTATAGTTGTCTTTGCATGTTTCAAAAGTAAACAACGCAATTCACCATCTACCAAAATTTCCAGACAAAATCAACGACAGATCTCTACTGCATCGTATGCCCTTAATCCGAATACCTCTTGCGTATTAGATATGATATAAATATGTGTAAATAAGGCATCTTTGGCATGAACAAAAGCTACTGGAACCATTATTATTGGTTTTACAGTTAATTCAATTCTTTTGAAAAGCCACTTTTAACTTGTCAAAATATATATTTGAAAATCTGAACAATGATTTTCAATTTACAGGCACCGCTGCTCTGTTTCAAAATAACAAACTTTTATCAGACTAAATTAAATAGCATATGCACAACGGAACTAAAATATAAGATACAATTTTGAAAAAAGTCCATGGCCTTGGTTTCAAATTGCAAGATATTTGTTATTGAAAATTTATGCCCTTAATTCGAATACTTCTTGCGTATTAGATATGATATAATTATGTGTAAATAAAGCATCTTTGGCATTAACAAAAGCTACTGGAACAATTATTATTGGTTTAACAGTTCAATCAATTCTTTTGAAAAGCCACTTTTAACTTGTCAAAATATATATTTGAAAATCTGAACAATGATCTTCCATTTACAGTCACCGCTGCTCTGTTTCAAAATAACAAACCTTTTATCAGACTAAATTTAATAGCATATGCATAACGGACCTAAAATAAAAGATACAAATTTGGAAAAAGGTCCATGGCCTTGGTTTCAAGATATAAGTTATTGAACATTTTACGGGAAATGTTTCTTTCGTTATTTTTTATATATTTTACCATTACATATTATTTTTCGAAACCATCTTTAATAAAAAAATAACTAAATAATGATTTCAAAAATTGGCTTTTAAATTGGATTTCAATATGTAATAAAATCATGAAAACAAAAGTAAAGGTCAGCGGGAACATTTTTATAATGTCCCTACTTTGGTTAAAACAGAGCATACTGAATTCTAACAAGAAATTAAAAAAAAACTAGATTAGCAAACTGTCTTTAATTACTCAACATATTCCTGTTTTAAGTTTTTCATACATGTATAAGCAATACTTCTAGGTAGTTTGGTTATGGCGACTTTAGGGGAAAATGTCGTTCTTTAAAAAAATGCATTACACACAGAACACAATATTTATTTAAGAATCAGCTGAAGGCCACCTTCTCCGTGTCCAGGATTTTCTTGCTCTGTTGATGACCCATTGGTTGCCCTTTTCTGGTTTTGGTCAAGTTGTTGTGGTTTTACATGTTCTTCATCATTCTTAATTTTATTAAAAATAAATCTATAGATTTTTGGCTTTGAATAGATGTGAACTATTTACAATGTTAACATGATTCAAGTCTAAAACGTTGTTAAATGAACATTGATTACAAGGATTTGTTTACACATTTTGGGTAGATAATAAACTAACAACTCTTGATACTTGTAATATCATGACAAAAAAATCAAACCAAAATTATTTTTTTTAAATCCAGATAGTGTAGATAAATAATTCATATTCAGAGCTATTTTTAATAAAATTGAGAATGGAAATGGGGAATGTGTCAAAGAGACAATAATCCGACCATAGAGAAGACAACGGCAGAAGGTCACCAACAGGTCTTCAATACATCGAGAAATTCCCGCACCCGGAGGCCTCCTGCAGCATGCTCAGCCTGACCCTAAACAAATATATTTACTAGTTCAGTGATAATGAAAGCCATACTAAACTCCAATTGTACACAAGAAACTAAAATTAAAAATAATACATGACTAACAAAGGCTAGAGGCTTCTGATTTGGGACAGGCACAAAAATGCGGCGGGGTTAAACATGTTTATGAGATCTCAACCCTCCCCCCTCTAGCCAATGCCGAAAAGTAAACGCATAACAATACGCACATTAAAATTCAGTTCAAGAGAAGTCCGAGTCTGATGTCAGAAGATGTAACCAAAGACAATAAACAAAATTACAATAATACATAAATAACATCAGACTACTAGCAGTTAACTGACATGCCAGCTCCAGACTTCAATTGAACTGATTGAAAGATTCTGTCTTCATCATATGAATATCAGGCACAATCCTTCCCGTGAGGGGTTGAGTATCATACCATCATAACATATATGAGAAGAACATAACCCGTGTTATGTCAACAACTGGTTTTTAAATAAATGTGTTTAGTTCCGATGCAAAGACCCTATAAGTGAATCAATATTTACGACAAAATATGCAATCTTTAATGACCTGACAACAGTATCGTAACTATATCCCTTCTTAATAAGTCTATTTAAAGGTTTTGTTAGCTTCTGAGGTGAATACTGACATTTTTATGCTTTATAAAGAATATTTTCATAAAATATTAATAACCTATTTGCGATATGTAGTTTTTAAATACAGTTAATATTGACAAAACTTTGGAAAGAGTTATACTTGTTTCATTTTTAGTATCAAATTCAAAACTAAATTATCCTTTAAAATACAAATTAACATCATATCCAAAAATATATTTATCAACAAGACCAATTATTGCAGACGTCATCTCGATTATGAATCAATATTGTAGTAAGAGTATTGAGAATAATGTTTCAATTTTGCAGTAGTTTATTTTTTCTTTTTGTTGTCAATACGAATGATAATTACCGTTTGTAGAACAAATGAGTCTCCACTGAATCATAGTCAAAATTTTCTTCTTGCAAAGTTCTTCCAATCGATGATGATTTTCTTTTAACCAATTGCCAAGTATAGATGGCTTGAACTCATCGTCAAATATAAATCTGACTGCATCTTCTGCTATTTGTAGCAGAGAAACTAGCCTCAAGTAGTTGATCTCGTCCTTAGAGAACTACAAAACATAATATGTACAAGACATAATCTTAAACATTGTTGATTTATCTGATTCACATAAAATAAAAAGCTTTTTAGAAGACAAAAAAATGTCTGTATTATCGGTTACGATATTTTTCTCTGTATTCGTACTGGAATTCACGCAAGGAAATTGATATTCTAATTTAAGTCAACATGCTTTAAGTCTGATTTCTAACCACAATTAAAAATACATAAAATAAGTATTCGAAGCTAGATTAATAAAGATGAATTGAAAATAGACTTGTAACATATAACATAGTTTGATCAAATTAACACGAGGAATTATTGTGAAACAGGTTTAATCCACCATTTTCTACGTATGCCTGTTCTAAGTCAGGATTATGCCAGTTGTTTTCTATTCGTTTGATGTGTTTGAGAGTATGATTTTGCCATTGGTTAGGGACACTTCGTTTTGAATTTTATTTGGAGTTCTTTCTTTTTTTTTTGTAGTTTACGCATCCATGGATTTCATTTTATATTTGCTCGGGGGAGAGAGCATAGGGGGTAATTTTATACGCATCAATGGATTTTCAAAATCAAACACTTATCAATAACCATCCAAAATCCAGTGTTATCTTATATATCTGAAAGGGTGAGTAGAATCTGCCTTACATTTCGAACCCATTTCATTGTTTTTCATCCGGTAAGTATTCACTTACTTACTAAAGACGAATGGGTTAAGGAAACGACAATTAAAACATATTTGTCGTCATCTGTGAAACATATATTTTTATATCTGGTTAGGAACGAACCTTCATTATGGTGTTTATACCTGTATAGATAAATATTTTTTTAGGACTGGATTTAAAACAAAACCGGGCAAAATGGCATTTTTTACTTTTGTTGGCCGTCACCTGCAACATTTGATGCACCAATTTAAGTAGTTAAATTTAATATGCACACGCCCAGTTTACTGCGTATCTGACTGAACATACAACCTATTGTCATCATAATTGAAAGCTGTGATTATTAAGTTTTGCCTCAATAAACAAATTTCTAGTGTAAGATTTAACATAAAATTCCAAGGTCAACTGTCTTTTTTGTTGTTGATCAGGTGTTCACAATAAATTGCAAGTTATATCACTTAAACAGAAAAATGGGTATCCTAATTTTTAGTAAAGTGCAATAATTGATACATATAATGCTATAGATTATAGCCAATATAACAACATTTTGCCTTTTTCATGCTTTAAATCCAGTTTAAACAAAAATATCCTTCTATAAACGGATAAGTTGTATCCCTCTATAGACGGATAATCCCTCTAAACATGTATAAACACCAAATAGGGGATTTATTTCCAACTCGTTTAAGCATCAACCAACTCATAATGGCGTCTTTTAAATTGTCGAAGGAGAGTTTTAAACTTCACCACTTGCAATTGGGGCACTTGGTTTGATAACAACCTTGTGCGCAACAACCCTCATTCAAGAAACAATAATAAAAAGCAATCAATAAATTAGAATATAAGGAAAAAACTTAATGCGAATAAGCGCATTATAATACTTCAATTTCAATATTTTTATCCAAAAATAATGACCCTGTTCTGTTTTAAACCCAAACTTCGAACAGTATATGTTTGTCTCTTTCAACGACGTTTCTAGATAGGAGTCATAACCTGATTAGAATATTTGTTTTATAAAGTATGCCAATCATACCACATATTCTATTTCATATTATCATTTTATTCTGTTTGTGGCTTACCTCGTATGCATTTGTCATCCAAGGCAGATATATCAGTTCAGATTGGTGTACTTCTTTGTGCTGAGGACAGAAATATTCTGATGCACTTTTCAAATCATTGTATGATATTGTATCTTTATGATAATGGCCTGTGCTGCATTTAAAATGAATTCCATACAATATTTTTAACTTGTACCGCTCTTTTATTGCTTCAGTTTTCTTAATTATTTCTTTTCTAATAAAGCTACACATTTCTCCGAATTCTTTCTTTTGTTCCGAAAATGACAAAATTTGAAGAGCTATTGTATTGGTCGACATTGTTAGTAACAGCTTTTCACATCCAGATGTATCAGTGTCAAGTATACAAACTCCCCGAAACAAAGCAAGTGTTTCTATTTCATTGTCAATTTTACTAGGTTTGAAATGTTTTATAAACCATACAGAAAAATGGTTAAAGAAGGCTGGTGGAAGGAATGCAAATTTCAAACAAAACCACGAAGACCTTTTGCAGTTTTGTTTTCGGACACCTATCTTGTCACAAGCTTCTTCAAACGAGAGAGATGGCATCATGCTTGGTACTATATATTGTAATGTGTCCTCGACTTTCACCAATATGTCAAACTTTTCCATTATTTTCAGCAAATCGTCCTTTTGTCTTAAAAACTGACTTTCAGGTTTTGCCCCGAAGAGTTCTGTAATCAAAAGATAACTTAATTTTCCACTTCGTAAAAATTGAGTCGTATCTTCCCAGTGCTGCAGTTTATCGGCAATTGTATCGGACACTAGACATCGAAAGGCATCTACTAGCCATTGAGGATTTAAAATGATCAAGTCAGGAATATCTTTAAAAAAGATAACATTTCCTACTTTATGTTGAAAGCAAAGAAACAAAGACACTTCCTCAGTATTTGTCATATTGATATCTTTATGTTGTGCTAAATTAACCACGTCAGTGAGAAAAATGAAATGTTTTCCGTCGGCCTTATTTAATTGAATTAAATGTTCTAGAAGAATCCATTTAAACGGTAAAAGTTCACCCCAATTATTCATTTTCTTGGCTGTTGCTGAAATTGCCTTCCGTAACTTTTCAAACTGCTTGTCTGGATCATTCGTATTTGATACATAAAACGTTTTTTGTAAGTGATGGATTTTGCTTTGCATTCCAAAGACATCGTGTATTTGTTTAACTAGAGTTCTTTTTCTCTTTTTAAAATCTGCCTAAAGACAATAAAACAAAATACAAATAAGATTTAGATTATTAAGCAATGCCAAAACAAGTATTTCTACTCATTAAGATGGTATGCAGTTGATATGACACACTTGCTTGTCACTTAAATGACATTATGTGTCACCTAAATATTTATATTAGTGTATGACGCCAAATTTGAATATTTTTTATATATATATTTTTATACATACAATCACTGTTTATAAGTATATTATTATAACTCTCATGTAGGGTATAACTAATTAGTTTTTACAACCACTTGGGTGATGCTACTGTAAGGTTTTTTTCTGTCTGTTTTTTTGGGGGGTATATTTCGCCTCGCTTTCTCGTCCCTCATGATATTACAAGCTCAATGGTCAGCACTTTGTGTTGAACAGAAATATCATAGATATGGGTTTTATTATAAGAAGTATCTGTTACCAAATTTTTGAATTCCTCTGTTTTTGTACCCAAGGCATGGATGACCCGAGTTCTATAAGACACAAATTTGTCGAATGGTTGGCTTGCAATCCTCGTAAACTTCGTGTTTGATATAGACCATCAAATTTGTTAATCGACCATCACCAATGAATATCTCCTATGTTGACGAAACTTGGATCCTCGATAGTAGATTTAAACTCGAGGTTTAACGTTTATTTCATATGATATCATTATTCAAAAATTAAAGAAAATAAAACACGATAATAAAAATTAAGCTATAAAACTATTTCGGATTGTATTGTTACAAAATGAACCAAGGAACTTGAGTTACAATCATTATTGTTTGATAAATTCATTGTGTGCTTAATATAATGGAAGATGATAATTTATTGAATATAAGTATAAGGCTTAACAAAAAAGAAATGCGATAATTGAACTTGTTAGGGAATAAATCCTTTTTTCGATATTATGCCGTTCAATACACAATTAATGATTCAAAACAGGAAACATAAAACAAATTTCTGAATATTTTGTGACATTGATTTATCTTTGTTTTTCGATATTTTTCAAACTGCTTTAAAAGGATCATACTACTTTGATTGAGTAAAATTGTTACGTTCATGATGGTGTGTGGACGTTAGGTGGGTGCATTAGTGCGGCTGATTTCAGATATAATAGAATATCAACGACGAGTAAAGACTTTAAAAAATATGTTATACAATTTAATGACCATATTAATCAAAAACAATAATGATTCTTGTATAATTTATGTTTTTTGGTGGGGTTCGTGTTGTTTATTCTTTGGTTTTCTATGTTGTGTCATGTGTGCTGTTGTTTGTTTGTCTTTTTCATTTTTAGCCATGGCGTTGTCAGTTTGTTTTAGATTTATGAGTTTGACTGTCCCTTTGGTATCTTTCGTCCCTCTTTTATGTTGGAGGAATAGTGAGAATAAATTTAAATCGGTGATTTGCTCGAGGAAATATAAATGCTTATATATCACTACGAATTTTAAAGTGGTACATATAGCCGTGGCTTTAAGTATAAAACGACCAGTGTCATTTTATCACATTAAATAAAATCATCACATTTCCCAAAAACAGTTTTGACTGATCGAATAAAATGATTGCAATATAACAATTTGATAACGGAGAACCTTAGTTCACATTGTAAAGTATTTTCTTATTCGTTATCTAAATATTACGTACATCTGGGTTCTTTTGCTTCTACGGTGGTGACATTTTATAAACACTATTTGTTTTAATGCGTTTTCTTTTTTTAATCTATGTTTGTTAACAACTCCTCCATTCATAAGTGAATGCATTTCATATATTATGAAAAATTAAGTTTGAAGAATACACAGACAATGCAAATTGTTAAAGATTAGAAAGCAATACATTGGTCAAAGGAAAAACACTTCAAAACAACCACAAAGAATATACTTTTTTAATGTTCCTTGTATGAAACTTGAACGATTTAATGAAAACCTGGCAAAAAAAACCGCTTATAAGACAGTTTAATGAATGTTTTAATCAAGTTTGACTACAAATGTATGTCTAATTCAATTTCCCAGACAATCGAACATATAGGTACGAATTTCTACATTCCGTCAGAGCAATGTGTGTATGCAAGTACAAACGAGTCAATGATGTTGTGAGCATGATATAATTCAAAAGTATCTTACGCAATGTCACTTCGAGTTTAAACATTTAGTTAAAATCAAACATACAATAGAAAAACACATTTTGATAAAATGTATAAAACGCGCTGATCCCATTATATTCTTTTCACGTTTTATTTAAACGGAAAACAGTAACATGTTTACACAAGAATAGGAGACGGCTTGATTATTGTTATCGTTATCTAAGATACCCGGCTTATAATTTGATACCCCAAACATGATTTTCATCTACATAAGACTCGTCAGTGACGCTCAGATAAAAAAAAGTTAGAAAGCCGAACAAGTATAAAGTTGAAGAGCATCGATGACCAAAAAATCAAAAAGACTGTGCCATACAAGGATTTGGTAATATATGCCTGGGATACGAAATCATTAGTAATTCGAATAATTAGGGCTGAATACTGAATTCGCAATAGTAAGCTGATCTGTAGTGATTGGTCCTAGTTATATTTAGCATGCCTATTATGATGCCTATAATTAAACATTGAAGATTTTCTACTTTTTCACACATCCTCCAGTTATAAAAATGTATGTATATATAAACTCATCATAGATACCAGGGTTGGCATTTTATATAAACGCCAGACGCGCGTTTCGTCTACAAAAGACTTATCAGTGACGTTCGAATCAAACATGTTAAAAGGCCAAATAAAGTACGAAGTTGAAGAGCCTTGAGGACCGAAAATTCCTAAAAGTTTTGCCAAATACAGCTAAGATAATCTATTCCTGAGGTAGAAAAGCCTTAGTATTATCATAGACAGTTGTTATTTGAACAGATTATTGTGTAATGACATTCATTGAAGAAATATATTGAATGAAGAATAAAATTGACAGAAAAGTAGCGTTTTCAACAAGCAAATACAAATCTCTATGACATAGATACGTTGATACGAAAATGCATCTGCGTTCGTAACTAGATCAACTCACGTGTAATTCTTTTATTTTTCTTTTGAACGTATTCATGATATTCAAAGTCATGAAATAGTTATTAAAGAGAATACTGGTGTCACTGTATTCAACATATGTGAAATCTGTGAAATATTTATGTAATAAATACCTTGTCATATTTATCTTTTCCAGTGAAAACCAAAATTACTGCGGGGTTTATTGCGTAATTTATGTGTTCATTTGCTGGCAGATCGGTTGTCCGATGACAGTGGATAGTATCAAACCAAAAATCAACATACCCTGCAAATAAAATAATGTATTTACAATAACACAACAACAACAAGAACTACTACCACTTATATTTATTATTAGCAGGTTTAGTCTAATTAGTTCATCGTCAGTCGTTTTTTGTAAGGGATATAAGGCGATAATGCCCAATAACGTATGTGAGTTTGTGTTCGTTTGTGTTTACTGCATGTACTGTACGCTCGGCTCTGATCTTGTTATCATTTTCTTTCTATTGCAGGCCGATATCTAGTTAAAACTAATCAAAAACAAGAACTCTTTACCAGAAGAGGTTAACGACTAAATTGGTATATTTTGATAGGTTACATTTGTAAACTGTAGAATAGTTATGATTGATCATGTTTTAGATCTTTGTTTTAAATTTAGAGTACATTCCATAGCTAGGATTTGTTAGTAAATATTCAATCAAGGACAAAATAGTCAAATATGGCAGCGGCTAATACTTTTTATCATTCATTTCTATGATTGATGAAAGAGCATTTATTTTCACCACTGTTCCCGACAACAGTATTTTGGAAGAATAATCTTAAAATAGGCAATTTTGTATCGCAAAAAGAAGGTCAGCCACACTTGTTTACGTTTGAGTGTGTAACTGTGTTTTTGTTAACAATTAATATATAAACGACAGCCCTTGAATGACATATTCTACTTGTGTGTGTATCTACTGTAGTTACAAACTGATGCGCCGTTTCAAGAAATGTTTTTAATTTATTTTTTAAGTGTTTTACTGCACCTTCAAAAGTCCATAAGAAAACCAAACAAGAATTAATTTTATTGCACTTTCGGAAAGTCTCTATGACAACCAGCAAGTAAATAATTTTGAGTTAACAGTTGGTATAAAAGTGCATTTAATGATGCTTAATAGGTAGTAGATACATTTTGTCAGGTTTTTTATATAAAATACAACTATAATGTAGAGAACAACGTAATGCCATTTCAATAAATCTGTCAGTGTTTAAGAGCTTAATTGAAAGCATGTTATCTTGATAATGGCTTCACAAAAGACAACACATTGTGATATGAAACAGGAATTCTCTTAAAAGACTGACCACAAGTTTATTAGATAATATTTAGTTTTTCAATTAGCTTCAAGACTTGAATTTAGAAATGTTCAGATAATTCGTTTGCATCAAATTAAGATCTAATCATTTTAAGTTTCGTTCGTTCCGTAGTTTAAGACTAAATTGTAATTACTAGTGTTCGATTGAACATAATTGTTATTCATTGGCGTTTGGAAGATAATTTTGACAAACTTGAATTCTTAAATTTTCAAAAGGCGCTGGTTCTTTGGGGTTCATATGTCTCCTAGGCCTGGATCTATAAACCTATTCGGCATTATATAGCCAAGGTCGCTTGTAATGGTGGTAGTATGCTACTTATACTAGTAGTAAAGAAAATGAGTTATATGAGGTCTCTTGTGTCTAATGTCTGTATTTAGTCTCGTTTTAATATTCATGAAATTTATCAGCAGTCAATACGAATTTGTGTTGAAATGTTCTGGCAATTTATTTTGAGCCGTGTTTGGAATTTGAACTGAGTGGTTAGACTATTCACAGCTTAAAGAGCTTACTTAAACTTTAGAAATAACAAAAAAAAACAGAAAAGAAAGCGTTTGGCCCCTGCTCTTTTGGTAAAGTGTGAGGTTGGTTTGAATGTCATGAATGAAAAAATGGAAAACACGTCATATTTTGTCATGATTTTTTTACGCTTATTAAAAAAATGAAATAAATTATTTAGGCATATTCGTGTATATACTTGTAAAGTGGCAACATTTTTTGTTAAAAAAAGGTAGAAATTTTTATCAATGTGACCCATTAATGAATATTGTATGTTACATTTCCTGAATCTACAGTGTATGGTATTATACCTTCAGCATACAACACATTGTGAAATGGTTTACTTACATCCAGTATTTCAAAATTGCGCTATTTATATTGGATACAATTTTGATTATAATTTTAAGATAGGAAAAAGTTTGTTTTGCTTGACGCCTTAGGTTTAGGTTTTATTGTCTCTATTGGTTCATTGCCTGTCTTATTTGTATAACAAGTGTTTGTTTGTGCTTAATTTGTTTCTTCCGTGTATCGGTCATAATTTCAAAATAATGCAATGATAAAAAAAATATAAAGTTATAAAATAATACCGAAGCATTACCGATTTATACGATCTTTATAGGAATGCAAAAATTCAAACTTCATATCACAATGTTGCAAATAAGAAATACCTTTATCTTGATAAACACATGATAAATATGAAAGGATATACCTCCAACATTTTGGTAATCTGCGAAACACTGCTTTATGTCCTGTTTGTGAATATCATCAGCCATATCTGCAACCACCACATATATCGCACTATTCGTCAAAAACGCCTGATGTGTAGCATAAAATTCCTTTTGACCTGCAAAATCCCACAATCCACACAATGCATAAACGTTTGATGAAGAATTTGATTTTGGTGTAGAAAATACTTCAGAAATCAAATCTACAGGCATAACCAATGTTTCATTTTTTTCCTTATTTGATTCCGAATTTCTATTTTCGGAGGTCGATATGTCATCATTTTCACCTCCACTGACATTATTCATTTTGGTGTCTTCATCATTCGCCGTAGGGTCATCAATATTTCTATTAAATACAAAAGTACTGTTTTTTGCTTCTCGTGTATTATCAACTGTTTTATCTGAAGCCTTAGTATCGTTGCACAAACTTTTGTTCTTATTATTTTCGGTACTTTTAGTTTCTGAATCTTCATTTTTCAAGATTTGGTTGTCAATTGCTGCTCTCTGAATCCTGTCCACATAATCATCAGACAAACCTAAAACATCAATTGATTTTACAGACAGTTTGGTTTGCCATTATACAAGAATATATATTTGTGAACGAACATAAAACGGAATATTGGAAAATAGATACAACATGGAATATTTCTAAAATGTCAACAATATTTTTTTGTTTAAAAGTCATTTTTTATGATATGCATCAGTATGAATTCGATGTCGTAAACATGAACTCAAATTGGTTGTTCAAGAGTCAATACTTGCTGTTTTATTTTAAATTGTCTTTTCAATGCACCAAACAGGTGTGTGGTGTATATAATACGTCATTGACCATGCATTTTTTAAATGTTTCTAAAAGTTTGAAGTTAAAAACTAAGTAAAGTTTAAGTATGCAATTTAATCAAGATGTTATGTCAAAAATTATTTACTTTCAGGCTGATCAGGAATGAACATCTACATTCAGTTTGATACAATTCAAACTTGACAATGTTCATTTCAATAGGGTTTTGAATTTACGATTTATAGATAAAAAGGCCGTACGGTAATCTATAGTTGTTTATGTCTGTGTCATTTTGGTCTTTTGTGGATAGTTGTCTCATTGGCAATCATACCACATCTTCTTTTTTATATTGATAATAAAATGAAGTAGTTTAATTTCGGATAAATTAAGCAGCTACATGTACATCATATTTCAATATGAAACCGAATCAAAATCAATCAAAGTTTTATTTATTGTCGATACGTCCCCAAACATCCCCAAAATCATTATCTAGGCTGCATGTTTTCTTTGTAGTTTTGATGGCGTCGCTGAAATCGTTTACCTCGGTATGATTTTTCACAGCCAAACTATTGATTTACCTTTGCCGATTGTCCATGCTCCGTTTTCGATATTGATTTTGCATCGATGAACAACAATGTCTATCCCATCTGTACTTGATACGTCATCAATACTGTCTTTCAACAATCTCCTCAGTAAACAAGTCTTGCCAACATTTTCCTTTCCTACGATCATCATCCTAACGAAATATCTCTTCTCATTTTCTGAACTTTGCAGAAGTTCATCATACAAAACTGTGTTTTCTCTTGACAAATGTTCTGTATTGTCTGGTAAAACTGCAACCAAAACGACATGTGTAATGCGACTTATTAAGTCGTTAAAAAATGATATCAAATTAAAAGAGTGTAGGTACACATTGAGCCTTAAAATAATTTGTTTGATGTTACTTTTCAAACAATGCCGTACCGATCGTTGAAATAATGTTATTCAACCAACAAATAAACCAACGTGTAATATAGTTATTGATTCTCTATGTATATAAGAGTATGGTTTTGTCATACTAGAATTGCATAAAATTAAGATCACAATGTTTATTGACTTAAAGACGGCCAATCTCTTGTGTTGATTAAACAAACCCATAGAAACCAGAATTGTGTGCAACCGAAACACAAAAAAACAATTAAGATTATGTTAAAAATCAGAGTTTATTTCAGATTTGTATATTCAAGGCAATTATGATAAAAGAGCATCGACTTAATTAGAAAGGAGAAAATTGGTAAATTCAATATGTCAATTTTTATTTCTTATTTGTGAAATTGTTGCCAGATTCAAGGTTTGGTTTGCCTTGCATCATTTGAAAAAAATAAATGCTTCCCCTTTTAAATTTGTTTTAAAAGTTGTATAACATAATCCAGTCATTTTCTAATTGACACGGACCATTAGGTTTAGAGGTGTGGAAATTCTCCAATATTTATAGTTTTGCTATTGTGAAACCTAATTTGTGTATGCATTTCTAATTAAAAATCTTAAATCGTTTTGCTTCAACATAAAATATAAGATGATGATTGGAGAAGCATTTTACGCCATTGAAATTGTATGTCAAGAATATACATATGTAAGTAAAATAAATACGGAAATACAATTTGATCAATATTGTTTACCTGTTTTCGTCCACGTGGCTTGTTGATAAACTTGCATATTTTTCAGAAGAAAAGCTGCAATTATGACTAAAAAAAGATACATATCAATACTCAGCAAAGAATCATAGTATACTGATATTACAGAGATGTAATTTTTTAAGAAGATATTTAAAAGGATAACTGTTCGGAATATCAACATGATTAAGTTGACAATCTCATATTTTGGTTGTAGCGATAATTATAGTTTCAATCTCCGCTCGTATCAACATATAAGATTCAAAAACTAAAAGCCACGAGTGATTGAGAACATAATCGAAGGCATGATAAAGTTCTTAAAATACGTTTAGTAGTCTTCGTTTATCAATTCATTTGGATTTTATTTCGATCGTTTATCTTTGTCACACACCTTTTTGTTCTATTATTAACATTTTTTTTTCCTTTTAGTGTACTGTATATATGACATTTTGTACTATTTTATACAAACCAATCAAGCAGATTTTCAACATAGTTGCCCTACAGTGACTGTCCAGTTAATATATAACACAAAGTGTTTTTTAAAAACAACGTCTCTTAAAATTGTATTTACAAGCTAGATACTACTTTTTAATATTTATTAATTTTTTTATTTGGGTTTTAATGATGTGCTGTTATAATAAAAACGTGACAAACTCATGTGGCATTTATTTGAAATGTTCCGTAGCAGTATTATGCCATATTAAAAGACATCGGAATTTATTTGTATGGATTCAAGTAAGGTATAGTGACAAACACTTTTGGAGTATGCAACTAGATTACTACAGTAGTTTTACTAAAAGGATTCTATAGTATCTTAAGACGTGGAACTGGCCCTTCTGGTTACAAAGGTTGAAAGATTGACCGGTTTGACGAGTTAACAGGGTCGACAGTTTGAGTCGGTAAACAACTTGACCTGACTGACTTGTTGAGATGATAAACTGAATCGTCAAATTAACAGGGTCAACTAATTGCCAAGATGGACTAGGTTGGCAGGTTGACTGAGTCGACAGGATAAATACCCAAGTCAGCTCTACTTTTAATTTGAAATTCAATTTGTTGAACATGTGAGCCTTATCAATATGTGGACCCTTTCCATCCCTGCAATTTTGAGCCGTCCATCCACTTTACTAACCTGTCAATCCTATCAACATGTCAACCCTGTAAACCTCTGTATTCAAATTGTCGCTTATCCGATATAGTGCAAAACTAAATCTTAACAGGTTAAATTAGCACCAACTATTTTACCAATTACCCTGTTTTGCTATCTCTTTATTACAGACATTTCGATATAGTTAAAGTTTTTTAGACAGTAATTTTTTAACATGCAAAGTAAATTTCCACCCAATGCATTGGGCCTAGTCAGTACGAATCTTTTCGTTAATATATATCTAAAATGTCAGTTACATAATGATCGAGGTCATTGACTTCGTTGAGCTTCATAATCATCATTTGGGTATGGTATTGTTTTATCTGTCATAGACTATTATTGCCAAAATTATATGATAGGTTTCTCTCGGAAATATAACTAATACAGTATAGTGTTTATTCATGTTTAATTGTGGTAGAAACTTTTCAATATTAGTGTCTAACTATATATAGCTAGTTTGTTTTATTCTTGATAGCTAAATAATAACCAATAGTGCCTGTAAGTTCATAGAGATTTTGGATTTAATGTCTATTCAACTAATCTTGAAATGTTCACGAAACTATTATTCGTAGTGGAAAAACAAGCCAGTATTTACTTTGACTTAGTCGAACAATGCCATTATTTTTAAATGCTTTTTTAAAGAATTTTCATATAGTCAAACTATAAATTTTAGGAAAGCCTATTAAATGCTAATTGATGAAGTAAGTGTTACAATTTACACCTTGGTTCTAGAGGATGATTATACCAGCCCAGTAGTCACAGCACTTCTTTAAACAAACTGTTTACAAAACTTTGCATTTTTGAAATTCTAAGGCCTTTCTACCTCAAGAACAGATAACCTTAGCTGTATTTGGCAAACCTTTTAGACCTGCTGCTTTCACATTATTATACTGTATTTGCTAGGTTTGCAAGATATTAAAGCATTCTTATTACTTTAAAATCGGAGACATTCATGTCCTGTACTATAACCTTGCAACGGATTTGTTTTAGTATGCATGAAGGCCGGGTGTACAGCAATACTAGTGATAAATTGTGCCGAAGCAAAACATGCTGTAACATGTTAATAAGGTGTTTTGTTATTTGCCTTGGGATCTTGCATATGAAGGAGCTCCGGTAAAAATCAAACATGTTATTAAATAATTCCCCATATGCTTTGCAAATACAAAATGTATGATATAGATAAGTATCCAAAATGTTTATTTTTTCAAAGACATTTTACTGTATAGCTTGATCAACTTTTCTGTAGAAATCTAAGACACCACAAAAAAAAATGCAATGGATCTTTTTGTTTTCAATAAATATCAATCATTTACAGCAGTGTCGATGGGAGAGCTTATATGAAAAAACAGACCTATCGTCAAATTTTACGATTGTACTAGTTTCAATCTTGCACGTAAAAGTAGTTTAGTTTCATCATCAAATCAGTGACAAACTTTGTTTATTTATGTCTTGAATCTCGTGTAATACATTATGTTGATTTAATTTTAAACCGAATGGTAGATAGATAGAATTAGAGGGTGGCATATTCCCCGTTTCTTAAAGAATCCTTTTGACATCATTTTGGTTCATATATAACTGGTGTCTTTCTAGTTATGCTGCTGCTTGTGGTGGATGACATTCGGGTGAGTTTAAACTATTGTTATCAACATTCCTTTCTCAATTTTATTATTATTATCAACATCAATATTTATGATTGAGGTTATCGGCAATGTTGAAACACTTCGTTATCTTTTCGCGTTACTTCTGATCATGCGGAAACATCCAGTAGAAATATAACAAAAGAAATGGCACTCTTTGTTTCAGAAGGTAAAATAGTCGATGTTCGTTAATACGAAATGTATCATGGTAATAACTCAGTAAGACATTTTGAATACTTGAATTGTACACACATAAATGACAACAGGTACCAAATAAATGCAACACTGGTATATATACCGCTATTTAAAAGTATACTTTTCGTTTTTGTATGAATACTATGTGTTGTGTAAGTTACTGTTGCCATGTTTCCGTAACTATTCTTAATTATATAATAGTTCTTGAAAAACTGGTCATAATCGTGATATATGGACTGCCCACAGGACAGTGGTATTGACTAAGATAGTGATAATGACTGAGCCGAAGGCGAGGTCATTATCGCTGTCGCAGTCAATACCACTGCCCTACGGGCAGTCAATGCATCATGATAATGACCAGTTTTTCAAGAACTATTATGTTTATTTCATTGAGAAACCATGTTTTGGAAAATTCTCATAAATTCAAAATGCCTACAGCGAACATGAGTAGTTGTACGATTTCTATTTCAAAGAGTGAAGACCAGTCGTAGTAATACTGCCATTCATTTTAGTGCAATTGTTCAGTATATAAATACTTATTAATCAAGTTATCTTTAATTTTATAATTAACGAAAACATATAATAAACAATTCAACAACTTAAATATAATCATATATCAAAAACAGGAACATGTTTTATAAAAGGTACATCACTCTAAAAAGAGAAACCACGCCCCACCGGTCATTAACAGAGCAATCACGCCCTAACGGTCATTGTCAGACGGAAACCACGCCCCAACTGTCATTATCAGACGGAAACCACGCCCCAACGGTCATTATCATGTAAAAGTTCGTTAACAACTGGTTTTCTGGTCCGTTTTTTTCTGTTAATGACCGATGGAATTTATTACTGAAGAATAATGAATGTCATGTGACCCCTTTTAATCCGATAAGAGAATCTTATTTTCAACCGATATGAAATAATACTAATTAACTTACGGTACAAAGACACTAATATCAAAACACTTATAAATGTGTTGGTCCGATATTGATCTGCAATAAAAAAAAAATGTATATTTCAACTAAATATAATTTTTGGAACAACGTTTTTTTATATAAAATAAATTTTACAGTCATGTAAAGTATTTCATTCAATATTTTAATTTAGCGATTGCGGTACATTTTATAAATCAGTTCTGATCTGTGGACAATTTGCTTGCAGCAAATTTAGTATCATATACTAAGCTTTGGAGCCCGATCCGAATTTCACAGTTGAACAACAACTACTTAACAGTCTATACATATATTATTTGACTGCAAGCGTTTTGTACGAAAAGTGTTGAATTTACCGCATTGGATATACGTAGATCTATAAATTGACCAAGAGTCTGAAAATGTTTTCAATAAGCAAGTGTTCAGAAAAGTAAATCATAATAGAAACAGTATTTTATCATCGTGAAAATTTCAGATCAAAATTGGTTTTACTATTGGAACGTGACAGAAGTTTAAATAGCAAATCTGTAAACTGTACATGAATCTAACAACTTATAGTTTTTAAATGATGCAGTATTTTAAATATATATAATATAGAATGAGGCAGTCATTTTTCCTACCATCACTGTTTTTCCTACCATCACTTGTTTCCAGTAACTCCGGCTTCAATACTGGACTTACATTTATCTTATATATATATATATATATATATATATATATATATATATATATATATATATATATATATATATATATATATATATATATATACATTCATTTAGTAGTTCTATCGGTCATTTTATGTGTTCAGAGCAATCGTGTGTACAATATTGGTGTGTGTCAATAAAATATTATTTCATTTCTTATTAAATCGTTGTGATCGAAAAGTAAGTCAACCAGAACAAAACATTTAGAATCAAAAAGAATCAAAAACCCCTAACCAATAATTGTAAATCAGAAGTCAACAAAAAACACAAAATACCATGACTACAAAGTAAATTGACAAAATAATGAAATGGCAAATAACGATGTAAAAAGCAATACACAATTATCTTAATACTATATCTCATCTTAAACACAATTGAAAAAAGACGAAAAGACAGAAATCAGTGAACCAATAACTTGACAGAAAACTAAAAACTACATATAAGCAACACCATGAAAACGAAGCACATCAAAAGCCGGGATGAAGCCATTGGCTCGGACAGGATAAAGCAATATCGTTTGAATAATTGTAATAGTTATGCACGAGGAATGTTAGATCAAATATCTTATTTAGGTATAAATGTTTGACTTTGTGCAACTATGGTCATGCAGAAATGCAATAGTTTGATTATAAAGTGCAGTTGTGATCATGCTGAAGTGCGTTGGTGACAGGGTGACCCTATTTTGTTGATAGCTACTTCGATATGCGTCGGTGAAGACACTGAAGGGCGATGTGTTACATAAACTATATTTGCATTCGGTGTTTATGTTAATTTGAATACTACATTTGTACTAGAAGGAGCTTCTCGTGTTTCCAGCAATGTAGAAACTATTGTAGACTATTCCGTTATGTCCGTATGTCTCAATTTGCTATTGTTGCTAACATACAAAAAGTATTCTTCAGTTAAAATAGCACTTAAGTTGACTGATACGTGACTAGACTTTTTCTGGGTGAAGTAAAAAAACTTTACAACAAGAATAATGAATTTTGTCGACTTTCATCTGGCTTTTCATCGAACTTGTTTCGTTTGTCGCTAACAATTAACTTAAAGTTGCGACATTTTAACACGATAATTATTAATTGATCCGTTACAATCCATGTTTACTTATTGGAGCAGTGTGCTCACTGTATATGATACAAATGACGAAATGAAATTACTGTATCGTAAACCAAACGAAATGATTCCTGAGGCGCCATGAATCTTCAAAATGGGTATTCTGGGTAATTTTTTTTTTATGGAGTAAATGTCTAAAAATACTCCAACAGAGTTTAGCGAACAGAGAAAAAACAAAAGTGCTTGCCATCACATAGGCCATTCGAATTCAAAATGACAAATTTGCAAATTTATAAATAATTTACCCACGAATCTTCAATTTGTAAAAGCGCTTATTTTAAATCTAAAATGGGATCATAAATAGTACGCCGAAGACCGTGAAATAAAGAAGAAAATGGCAATCGATATTCAACAAACTCCGCAGCATATGTTGATTGACTGGACCAGATGGTCAGTGTACTTATCAGAGACTTGTTTTGTGATTTATCAATATATACATGTTAGTGTGCAATGAGTTTGCTCCATAAGACTGTTGGCAGCTTCCGAATAGACTTGATATTTTAGAAAACAAGCTATGCTGCAATTGAAATAAAGTCATTCCGTACGAGGACCTCTGGTCGATATGGTACTGCTTAAGAATTGGAATAGAATTGAGAATTGAAACGAAGAATGTGTCAATCATACAAAAACAGGACCAAAGAGCAAAACATAGCCCAAGGATAGTTTGCAAACGTCTTTACATGATGGATAGAAGTTGAACCGGTACTGACACTGAATTTCGCTTTTATTGTATAAAAACTCCATGCACATTACAAGCAATGGTATTTATGTTTGTGAACTCAACAATATATAGCGTAAGTGACCTACCTGTCTCCTACTTCTGTAATTGAAATTACCAACTTTTCAATATAATATGACCGTTGAAAACATTGAAATTTCGAAATTAGAAGTTTAACCATGAAATCAGAACCTTCTTCGGTTGTTCTTATCCCAATGAAGGTAATAAAAGCAAGATAAAATAAAAACGGTATTGACACTCCACAAGTGCCAGCTCCATCTTTGTCGTCTTCCTTTCCCATTTGATAAACAAAAATTTAGGACACACAGATCATATTGACTACTTTAAATAGTAAGATTATTGAAATGAATTTGTTTTAGCCAACGATCTGTAAAAACTTTGAAATGGTCAAAACACATGTTATATTGACTATATATTTAACATGCTGTTCCCTTTGGAGTGTTGAAAGATTAACGCCTAAAATAAAATCGTTATACTTACCTCTTAATTTGCGTTATAAATTACCCCTTAGTCTGTGTTTAAATTGAACGATTTTACTATTATATCCGTCATTTTGTAAATTACCTGTTGGAAGATCATCTAGATTGTACCTGTAGTTGTCAAAATCAATGATCTTTATTGCCAATGGTTTGTTCAGTCTAAAAGTTAAAGGTAAGAAAATCTTAAATAAAAAATCAAATTCGAACTTAATTTAAAGACAAGACATATGTCTTGTTATACTGAGATGCGCGTATTTAGCCGTTGAACTATGCGCATTTTCATAGCTTATTTTATCTTTGAAATCAAAGCTGTAAGACTTTGAAAATATAAGTCCCTCCTCCCTGAGCCCAATAAAGATAGCTTAGTTGAATACTGTCATCATTTTATTTACAAATAGTCTAGTCATTATAGCTCTAATCGCCAAGGACCTAATTTGACATAAATATACGGTTTCGCTTCGGGAGTGCATTTAAACTTATGAAATGGTTAATGAGTACGGGATCAAACCAAATATCTTCCACACTCAATGCAATAACGCTACAATGAGACTACCGAGGCGTTTGCCTATTTACGATACAGTAATTTTTTCAATCATCATACATTTGACTTACACATCTTGGTGTGTGCTGTATGTTATAAAGTTTTTGCATTATAATTCAATGTTGACATTACAGTTCAAATTTAATCCATGTTGGTTGATATATGGTACTTATAAAAATCTGGTAATTAATAGTGCCTAATCAAACATTTTGATAAAGCGTGATGTACATGATTTACTAAACTGGAGTCTTTACAATAATTTTATCTTATTTGATATATCTGATCACATTCTATATGTACATTTGCAATTTACTTGTGTATGCCTATCTGTTTAACCTGTTTATATGTTACATGTACACCGTTGTCTTAAAATTTAAGCGTGCATCATTCGGTTGTTCATTTTCAAACGTTGATGCATCTGATGTGCAAGTCGTTAATTGCTAAACTAATATTTCACCTTCTTATCATGACTGTTAACTTATAAGAACTTACTCATCTGCCGGCCGTATTCGAATTTGTTTCATATTATCAAAGCATTTCATATCTGAAAAATATAGTAAAGAACAGGAGTGCTATCTTACGACATACTAAGTTAAAAGTTCAATTCGTAGTGGCTATTTGATCGTCCCTCTATCACCGGTACTGGTAATAATTATTTGTGACAAGCATGTGCACGGACAAAACATGTCCAAGGGAAAGAAATGACAAATGGACACAACAGATTAAAAACACAAGAAAAAATATTCCGGAATACCACGAACGAACCATAAAACTATTGATCGAGTAATGTGCTCTAGATTGATAATTAAACTTTGCTTTATACTAGTAACTGACTTTGATCATTGTTGAAGGCCATACTGTGACTTATAGTTGTTAATTTCGTCTCTCGTGAAGTGTTTTCTCATTGGTAAGCATGCTACATCTTCTATTTTATGTATGTTGTTATAGTAATATTTTTTTCATATGCAAATAGAGCTCTGTCACAGTTATTGAACCAAAATGGTGTACTTTCCCGTCTTTAAAACTAATGTTCTTGCAATATTCCTTTTTTGCATTGTCCGAAACAATACTTAAAACATGTCGTTAGCAAATTGAGACACAAAGAAGTCTCTTATCGAGATAGTGATCATAAAACATATGTCATAGGTTCCGGGGAGAAAATATCTGGGACTGAACTTTCTGCACTCTCTTGAAACCATTTGGGAGAATGGTTTTGAGAAACGATGATAGTCCGTCGGAAGGGGACGATTCATGGCTGACCCTTGTTAAGAGAGAGCAATATCTCTTGCACGTAAAAGACACCCTTGTAGATTTCGAAAAAGAATTTTAGCAGGATAATGCCGCTACCAGGCAGCAATCGCAACCGTAAAATGGAAAGCGATTTATATAAGTTACAATAACTTGTTTCCAATCCAATTTAAATAGGTATGTTTAAAGTAAACTTATGTAGTGACGATTTCAGTTGGTCCTCCTCATCTGTGGGAGAAACTTTTTCTTACACACTTCTGCTAATAAAGTCCTTCAGTTTTGAACATGAGTCCTTTATTTATATCAACATAGAGAAAAGGATAAAGATATGAGCCAGACCCTTCTGTTTTATAGATAATTAGATTTCTCCAACAATTCTTACTCGATTTATCATTTTCCTGACCTGTTGATTATTTTTATTTAATCAACGTGTGGTTCATTTGATTTTAATTGTTCATTGGTCAAAATTCGATTATGACGTCAAATTTTCTTGCTTTCCTCTTAAATTCCTATTGTGACGTCATGAAAAAAGGCGACCATGCCTGATAACGTCGCATAGAAAGAACACATATTTTTGCAGGTCGTTCGAAAAGAAGGAATAAGATTGTCTGCATATCGTCTAAAACTCATCAGAGAAACAGATTCTATCACCAAATTTCGTTCAATACGATATGTATCCACACTCGACATGTGCATTTTAAATAATTAAAACGCTCTGCGAGCCTCGCGATTTAAATTTGAAAATTTAATTATCTCGAGTGGATTAATATCGTATAACACCAGATACAGTGGTTGAATCTATATGTACTCCTGCTCACGTGGATGCTATTAAACAAAGACTTCCAAATGATGAAGTTGAAATCATCCCTACGTAAATTTTACGGACGGCATCAAAAGTTGGTTGACCCTTACGGAATATCCGTTTCACCGATGATAGCAGATGTCTTCCTAATGTCGTACCGAAAATCCCGTCACCTTTTCACCAAATTGATCTACTAAATTAGACTTGTTACCAGGTTTGTAGTTATATGAGCGAGCAACACGACGGGTTTCACATGTTGAGCAGGATCTGCTCACCTTTCCAGAGCACCTGCGATAACCCCAAGTTTTGGAGGGTTCGTTCGTGACATGAGATCATTTCTAAAAATTCGATTTAGACACCGTGTGCTATGTTACTAGGTTTAGAAATTTATTTCAGACTTTCAGATACACAAGTCCTTGTTACCATGATATATCTAAGAGTGCTACAACTGGTGTTAAACACTAGTTATCAATCAACGAATAGACCACTTTTAAGTTTGTCCGTCACCGGAAAAAAACTCGTCAAGTATGCGTGCCTTACTGACGTCATTTACCAGATAGAGGGGATCGCCTGTATCCATGCTCTATTTACATACATAAAGCATCTTAGTGATCGTCATTGTGCAGGGTAATCAAGAAATAATGTTAGTTCTATAGGTACAATCACAATTCCCTAATGACAGCAGTACTGATTGTCAATTATGAGCATTAAATTTGCCGAATAATTCGTGCAAAATAGCATCGTAGTTTTTCAACCACTCGCTCAACATTGGAACGGAAATGATGATGCCCCTAAACGCACGAATGGTGTTCACTAAAACCAAAGTTTTTGACGGAAATGCATCGAACTCAAAAGTTGTCTATTGATGTTTTGAAGTTGTTATCACTTCGGTTCTGCAGAAAGTAGTTTTCATTATCTTAAACAAAACATTTGGCACAAGAATTAAGAAATAATTCACGGAGGGTGGAATATATCGTGATTTTACCACGGGTTGGTCCTTTAATAAAATATCGGCATAAAGGGACAACCTGTTGTAAAATCACGATATATTCAAGCCCCAATGAATATTACGATTCTAATAGGACAAATACGGCTATTGTTTTGGATCGAAGCGCTCTAGGTGGAGGCAAATATTTGCTGTTCCCATAAATAAACGCACTACTAAATTGGCGTAAAAGAACGGAGCAAACTGAATTATTTACATGCTTAAAGTTTTTACAATAACGTATATAGATAGTTTGTGGTGAATTTAAGTTATAATTTACTTATAATGTTTTATATGTTTTAAAATAGTCGGCTTATACCATGCATATTTATCATCGTTTGTTTACGTTTCCTTGTTATGGTGATTTTTGTTTTGGCGAGCGTGTAAAATGCTCATATTCTTATGTCATCGTTCTATGACGTCGGGTATCTCATTCATAAAAAAAAAAGCATATGACGTGGGAGTACGATTGGAACAGCCCTGACAATATATTCATATTTTACCACGGGTGTGTACTCAAAGCGTTTGAAGGACGTCATGTTTGAATTCCCATTTTTATATACAAAGCTTTGTATATCAAATCTTTCAAACGAACATATTAATCAGTGTTGTAAATGAAAGGAAATAAAATTGACATTGCAAAATTGTAAAGCAGTAACTGTCTATATTGTTTTAAAATTCAACATCTGGTGACATCGCGGATTTGATTTATCTGATCAACACTATCACGAAAATCATATGTGATTTCTTATTTAAAATAAGAACGTTAATTTAAAAACAGATAACGCATCTAAAATTTCTTGTAGTTAAATTTTTCTAAAACAAACCTAGAAAAATTGGATATGCATCAATGTTAATTCTAATAGCAAATCTTAACGCTGTAAAAAAAATATTAGCCGTGCGTATTTATTACAATAACTAAAAGTTGAAAAACGAGTATTCTGATAAATGAAACCAAACACACAAAAAAGTCATGTATTCACTGCAGGTTCAAACTAAATTAAAAAAAATAAGATTAATGTATTTGAAATATGCAAATCTCATATCTTTATATTATAGATCCACAAATGTATTTACTGACTTAACTGCTCAGATGATATCTTCGCTTGTTTTCACTTTAAAAAAAAGTTATAAAAGGTCAATGACACTTAATTTGCACCCTTAACCTTATAGTTATTGATTAAATACCAGTAAATTGTCATCAGAAACATAAATAATGACATAGAATTAATTTTAAAGTTGTATAGATTACAGCTGGTTACAAAAACGGACCACGACCATTCTAGTCCTCATCTGTTGTTTTCAGTGGTTTACGTTTAATCTATGTACTGATAATAATAACGTACTATAATAGTTCATGATTTGTAAATTATGTGTTGCTATGTAAAGACTTTTAAATATATAAACTAGAGTTGTCAGTTATTACATTTAAACACAAACGTTTAAAAATATATTCATAATTACTCTACCTTTGGAGCCAACCCTTTTGTTGCTAGAGTAAATATCGATGAAGCAGGAACAATCTTCATTCAAAGGATTGCAGAAACATTTGCTGTTCGGATTATTGACATAAACATATCCTTTATTATTATTACAAATACATGTCCGGTCGGATGTTGTGGACACGTTTTCGTACGTTGTCAAACCTTCGCTGTTGCAAAGTGATTTTGAAAAGGTGCAGTCACTGTACCCAATAGTGTCAAAAATAAAAGGCTGGTATCTGTTAACACTGCAGGTTGCTTTATTGAAATTAGGCTGAAAAACGTATTTATAACCTACAAATAAGTAAAGAATTACAAATTCATGTGTATTATGAATGAACAATTTAATTTAATCGTATAACAAACACTAAATCTAATGCATGATGAATTTAAAATACACACTCACGGAAGAATTACATCAGAGTTTACAGGTAAAAAATATGTGGTGTATTGTTATCGAATCGTTACTTTTGTAAATCATTTAAAAAATAAAGTAATATGTGTAACCAACAAGAGTCACATTAGTTAAAATTATTGTTTTATTGGGTTTTTTTTTTTCATTTGTACTGAATCAGTCATGTAAAGGCAAAAAGTAAAATGTTTACTGTTTTCATCCAAGACGTACAGAAGGTTTAATTAACGTACCTGGTTCTAAAATTCTTGGTCCGTTACATTTTTCTCTGTATATAATTGCTCGAAAAGTCACGTCGAATAGGCAAGTATAATTTCGGGAATGCAGGCATATAGATTTTGCTCGAATCTTCCAATGTGACTGCGATGGACAAGTAAAGTCGTATGCTTTATTCAAAGCCAATGCCTACCAAAAGGAAAAGGAAAAAATATGCATTTATGATTTGATTGCCAGACACGACGCATCTATTTTTGCCTTATTAATAGTTCAAATTTTGAATTTTTCCTTCTGTTTGGTTGTGATATGGTCAATAAGTAAAGTCACAAAAATACTGAACTCCGAGGAAAATTCAAAACGGAAAGTCCCAAATCAAATTGCAAAATCAAAAGCTCAAAAGCATCAGAAAAATGGATAACAAAGCATACAGACCTAACCAAGAAAACTAAACATTGACCAATGAACTATGAAAATGAGGTCAAGGTAAGATGATACCTGCCAGACAGACATATACAGCTTACAATCCTTCCATACAACAAATATAGTTTACCTATTGCTTATATCGGTAGTTTAAGAAAACAGACCGAACTACAAAAACTTAAAACTCAGCAATGAACATTGCAAATCAGGTCATAGTTAAATAAACCTATAAGACTGACATGTACTTCATAAAATATTTCCCATACAACAAATATTGTTGAACTATTGTATATAGAATAAGAAAAACAGACCAAAACACAAAAACTTAACTATAACAACTGCACCATGGAAATGAGGTCAAGGGCAGATTCACCTGCTAGTTGAACATGTACATCTTACAATCCTTCCATACATCAATTATACTAGACCTAGGCCAATTGATTATATTATCTAAGATATGGACTTGACCACCAAACCTAAACATTGGCCACTGATCCATGAAATGAGGTCGAGGTCTAGTAAAAGCTGTCTAACGGGCATAAGGACCTTGCAAGGTATGCATATACCAAATATAGTTATCCTATAACTCATAATAAGAGAGAACTTAACATTACAAAAATATGCTTATTTATTGTCACTGGACGATGAAAATGAGGTCATTGAGGACAATGGACATGTGACAGACGATAACTTCGTCACATAAAACATCTATATACAGAGTGTGAAGCATTCAGGTCTTCCATCCTCTAAAATATACAGCTTTTTAAGAAGTAAGTTAAGGCCGCTGCCGCCAGATCACTATTCCTTTGTCGAGCTTTCTGCTATAAAAGTCGCAGGCTCTATAAAAATGCAAACTTCCAACAAATGCACTCAATTATGAGGGATAAATTAAAAAAGGATATTTGTTAAATGGGCACCATATGACAACGAGGCTTAAAATAAAAAGCAATGGCATGACACAGTTTAACAAATAAAATGAAAACATTCCGCACTACAATTGATAAAGTTGTTCGCTGTCAAATATTTCATCAATGAAAAATATGAAAGCAGAGAAAAAAATAAATGTTTGTACTTATCTACAAGGACAAATGTCTTATACTTAAAGTATCTATACCTGAAGGATAGTCAAAAGAATTGGTGAGTCCATCAATACTGTATTATAGTAATAATGTGTTTCATCTACAATGATAAAGAAAATAATAACATGAAGAGAAATATAACAAATCATAAATAACATATGTTATTGCTGGGTAAATTTATTTTTCTCGTGCTTGTAATTGTGCTTGAAGTTGTTTACGGGTTAGAAACGCAGAACTTAGAACACAAATTGTATCTTCTTTAACACTTTGTCTAAAGAATATAATCACAAACACAAATATTGTCAAATGTTTGCAAATCATTCTTATTAAACCTCAATAACCTTGCATTTCACAAAACAAATACTGATTATTACACTACTTACATTGATGTCATCATCTCATTGGATTCACATTAGGCATGAGGCAAATTACATTGCAATGCAATGCATTATATTACAATTACCTTGACAAAACCATGCATTGAATAACAATTACAATTACATGCATTTATAAAAGTAATGCATTATATTACAATTCCTTTGCAAAGTAATGCATTGAATTACACATTACATTAGTGAATGTTATTATAAAGTGTAAAAATAAATCAATCATTTTGAAAAACAACATGAATTCACAAAAGATTCTTGCAAATGCAATAACTGTTCATTATACATCGTATGTATCAAATTTAAGTATCAAACTAAAATTGCATTCTTTACTACTATTACATTTTAACATTATAAGGGTTTCAAGGTATACTTCTCTGTGTTTTCTCTAAAACGAAATTACAGAGATGAAGTTCAATTTTTATCTTAACTAATGTTAAATTCACTTTTATAAATAAACATTTGTTTTATTAATTTCAATCAATAATATCTACTGAGAATTTCTATCCTAATAAAAAGAAAACTAATAGCTTAATTTATGACCAATTGTAAAACAAACTAATAAAGGTTTTGGACAACGGTCAATGTTCTGTTATTCAATTATGACAAGGTTCAAAAAATATTATTGATTATATAAAAAATTGCATTGTCAGAGCTCTCGAGTACACACTTTCTTCCAGAATTTTATGGAACTTCTATTATAAGTCTAAATCAGCAATGTATTTGACACTTTCGAAGATACGTGCTGATCAAATATCGTTAACGAGTTATGCACCTTGTAAATACTAGTTATAATGGAATTAACATTGTATTGCTTCGATATTATTTAAAAGTTTTAAAGAACAAAATAGTCTCTTTGAGTTATTTCCCTTGTACCTCGGATATATAAAATATGTGCAACGCGGTAGCCAAATAAACTCGTTCTTTATCTGTTCTTTATTTACTATGAACATATCATTATAGACTACAAGCGACTTTCTTGAACAGTACTGACTTCACCAAAGTGAATAATTCTGAAAATTGACTGAAAGTCTAAAATTGAGTTATCTGTTTGTTGAATTTGGGATCTCATATGATAGATGGGCCTTGCGACACGATTCGGACAAAAGTGTTTACAGTGGGTTTTTTTTCAATTTTGTTTTCATTATAATTCTATTTTTACTGCATATGTACTTTGCCGAGAAAGTTTATTTTATGTTATCAACTACAAAAACATTTTTAATCGTCTTGGCGTCTTTGTTAGATTTATTAATGTTGTGTTTATGATCAGTTTTTTGTATGCAAGTCATCGTTTGTACATGTACAGTGCATTATATGGATTGTGTATGGACATAATAAGTCATTGGTACCTTGTCTCACTTCTCAGTGTTGACATAATCGTTTTGATAACTTAAATGTTTGGCACATGCGTTATCAACATTCAGCTAAGGTGCGAATTGAATGTTGCAAGAATTCAGATTGAAATAAATTTGAAAATTGACATGCATTTAAACGATCTTAAACCAATAATACTTCAGCGATGCCTTTGAGTTTATTGATACAACATTGAACCATACTAGCTTGTATTACTCGATTTATTTCACTTGACTGGGCGGAGTTTAACCGGTTTGCTCATAATAAACCAATCCATCTATAAATAGGTGTTTTAGGATAAACTCATCAATGAAGTGTCCACTCATTGTTTTGTAAATTCCTTTGATGACACTGATAGGTGATTAGAAATCAGTAATAATTATAACGGCAATCATCCTTATCACACATATCTTCAAATAGACTGTCCCTATGCAAATTAAAACGTAAGCTCCGCCCGATCAGTTGAAATAACATTGGTAATAATAGTAAAATACGCGTTCAGAATTGCGCCTTTTTAAATGTCTAAATCATATATGATATAAAATCAAACACCCTTTAAATTCCCACTGCAAACCGAAAGTTGTTTTGATATATTATTACCATATCGTCTTGTTTTTTTCATTATAATGTGGTATTTACCTGCTAAATTGCAAACTCATTATTTTCACATTTCCTATGATCAATCATAATTCTAAATCTCCACTGTAATGTTAAACCCAAAAACTGTTTCAACAGGATAGCCATTGATGTTTCAAAGGTAATCAGGTATAGCGAATATAATCGTGTTTAAAATACACATCTTACAAAACCAACTATGTTTAAATAACCTGCATTATTATATGTTATTATACTACAGAAGTTTATATCTTTTAAAAAAAGGGTTAGTTACAGCTATGATATAAATAACAGAAATGTTATACACCCATGCAAGCAGCTTATTTGTTCTTTGGGCTTAATTTAGTCGGACAGTATACAATATTTCGAAAAACAAAATCAACAAGAATGTGTCCCCAGTACACGGATGCCCCATCCGCACTATCATTTTCTATGTTCAGTGGACCGTGAAAATGGGGTTAAATCTCTAATTTGGAATTAAAATTAGAAAGATCATATCATACAGAATATATATACTAAGTTTCAAGTTGATTGGACTTCAACTTCATCAAAAACTACCTCGACCAAAAACTTTAACCTGACATGGGACAGACGGACGAACGGACGAACGAACGAACAGACGGACGGACGGACGCACAGACCAGAAAACATAATGCCCATAAATGGGGCATAATAAAAATTTGTCATTCATCATCTAAGATATTAACAATTTCATTCAACGAGATAATATCTACTGACCTTCTTTTCGTTTGAAACGTAAGATATTCAGTACAAACAATACTTAATTTTAATATGAATTTGTAGTAAAGGGAACTAGTTTTTTAACATGAAGAATGATTATTTCAAGTTGCCTTCTATAAAAGTCACATTATATGGTATTACAAATATACCATAGTTCTCAATCGACGCACTTGTGTATACATGTTAAGTCTACATCAACTATTGTTCAGTCTTTCAGTCAATTTTTTTGTACTCTGGACATATCTTTATTGACTCCACCACAGTGAATAATTCTGAACATTGACCAAAAGTATGAAATTGCCTTACTTGTTTATCATGTTTTTAGTTGACTGATAATCGTTGTCTCAGTTCACTAGCTAGATATTTTTCACGGTCTTAGATCTTGATTAACAACAGTACTCGTCCAATCTGTAAGTATTATGATTATGTCCAATTCCTGATTGTAGAAATTCTGCGCAGTCTCAAACACATGAAAATTTTACTAATACGCTTTAAAAAATATTTTATGTTTATAGATTAATGTGTGCTTTCTTTTTGAATATTGTTCTTTATCATGTTTATGGTTATCTTCAATTGCATTATTGCTTTTTTTACTCATACAAAAGGGGGGGGGGTACGTAGCTTTATCAACTATTAAGACTATTTTTTATATAAGGTCAATGTATTTGGCATAAACAGTTTTGTAAGACGTAATATTGGTGAAATGTACTTGATTTTCTGTTGTCAAACCTGTTATCTAATGAAAAAAAGTATAGCTTACCATAGTTTTGATTACGCCACAAACTGTTCTAAATGGGAAACTATTTAAATTTACTTAAAATCATATCTATTTTCCCAGATATATTTAAATCTATGGTCGACAGGATGAAACTCTTGACATTTATGATCTTTATATACATAGGAAAAAAACGGTTTAAGAAAAAAAACCAGTCGCAAGAGAAAAGCAGAAAAGGAAAATTAGGAAAATCCCATGTTTTCACATTGTTTCATATAAACATTTCAGCAATATTGGAGCAAGAAACTTTAAATTCAATTAAAAATATTTTATTGTTCAAATGTCAAATCATGACAAATGTACATTTAAACAAAGGGATTGGACAAAAAGCTGTGCCTATACAAATCCTTTCCCATACAAGACGGATTGAATAACATTCGAGTACATAATTTTCTAATAAATTCATAGATCATACGTTGTTGCAGTGAGTCAGGGCAGGCAATTCCCCCACTTCTTGAAATATGTTATTGAGTACACATATATAAAAAATAACTATGTGAACAAAGTCATTGCTAGAAATACTGAAAGTGGTGTCGAATTTTATACCACATTAATAAGTGTTGGTAAGGAATCAATTAGATCGTTTTAGTGATATGTTTACTCAGACTCACAAACTCACTGCAACAAAGTTGTTCTATTTATATGAATAACAGGAATTATTGACCCTTTTTGCAATACATAAGTTTTTTAGTATACCATCTTATTACAAGACTAATAATTTCTTGGTTTAAAAAAAAATATAATTACTAATACAAAATATGAAATAAAATATTTATAAATTTACATGTATTTGCAAAAGGATGCTAAACACAATTGGTTGAGTTTTTTTGTGTTAGCAGTTAGGTATGTCTTTAATTAAGACTAAAGAGTGGTACACTGTGGTTATAGACTGATTTCTAAACAGTTATATTATCACATGAAATATTATAAAATCTTCCAGTTTCATGAATATATTGTTGGACATATGTAAATATCTCTGTGTTTTCGTCAATATTTAAGTCGGAGCAACCCTGTAGTAGGACAACATTAAGATTGACATTATCAAAGTTTCTTATTTTTCGAAAGAGCTCATATCTCTGATAAATGTAAAATGGACAAACATAAAAGAAATGAGCTAGTGGAAGAGAAAACCGGACAAGGGCTTATTTCCTCATTCAGTTTTCGTTTGAATCCTGTAAAGCTTACAATATTTTTAATTTCTCCATCAAGTGAATTCCACTTGTCAAGAGTATTTGGAATAAAACTGGTCTTATAGACTGTGGTTCGACACTGGGGAATTTTAAATTCCCTGTTATTTCTCAGACCATATTGGACATTAGTGTTTGCATACGACAAGACATCAGCAGCAATGTAATTAGGAATATCTCCAGAAATAGTTTAATGAAGAAAAAATAATTTGTTTTTCTGACGTCTATTCTGGAGGGAATCCCACCCAAATTCCTTGTATAGTTTCCATCTAGGAGTTCCCTTTCGAATCCCAGTTATAATTCTAGCAGCAGCTAGTTGTACAGACTCAATTAGATCTGATTCTTATTTTGTGCAGTTATCCCAAATTATGTTCCCATATTCAAAAATAGGCCTTATAAATGCAATATAAAGTCTTTCCAGAGACTGTCTATCAATCTTATGTTTTAAATATCTCATAATATTAAGACGTCTACAAGCTTTTGAATATATATCCTGTATGTGACTTGCCCATCTTGCATTAGATGATAGGGCTATACCAAGATATTCATGTTCTGAGATATTTTCTATAGGTGCATTATTCATGCATTATGATGCAACATCAATATTACTTTTTTCTCGTAAAGTGCATAGATTTGGTTTTGTTTGCATTGAATGTTACACCCCATTATCTTGCCCACTGATCTGATTCTAGATCTAGATCTTGCCCCGGGGAGTCAGCGGTTGATTTCTCATCATCTACAACACAATATAGACAAGTATCATCTGCTAACAGTTTTATTTTCTTTGTAACTACATCTACTATGTCATTCACAAAGATTAAAACAGAAAAGGGCCCAAGATGGACCCTTGAGATACTCCTGCCTTGAAAGTATTCCAATGAGAAAAGGAACCATTTACTCCAACCCTTTGATGTCTTTCAGAAAGATAACTTTTGAACCAGTTAAGCAAATTAACTTTTATTCCATATTTTCTTAATTTATTAAGAAGTCCCATGTACCAAACGCGAGCAAATGCCTTTGACACATCACAAAATATAAATCTGACACCTTTAACCTTCGTCAAGATTTTTTACAATCTCATCATATACTACAAGTAACTGATTGATAGTAGAGTCTTTGTTACGGAACCCTGACTGTTGATCTGTTAATATTGCATGATCATGTATATAGTTATGTAAATACTTAAAAATAATTTTCTCCAATATTTTGCCTAAACAATTAGTAACAGAGATAGGCCTGTACTTTGAAACACTGTCCTGATCTCCTTTACCCTTGTAGATAGCTGATACATTTGCAAGTTTCCAATCACTGGGAACAATTCCAGTTTGTAAGCTTTTATCAAATATGAATGTTAGTGGTGTAACCAATGATGGGAAAATTGCCTTAAGCAATTTTGGAGGTAACTTGTCAGGTCCAGCTGGTTTGTTAATATGGAAATGGTCAAATGAGCAAGTAACGGTTTGTCTAAAAAACAATCATTCAATTTTCATTATTTAACATTCGATTGCAACATTCAATATTCAAAATTTGTTCAGCATTCAATTTTCATTATTTAACATTCATTTTCAACATTCAACATTCGATTTTAAAATTCAACATTTAAAATGTTGGTTTTTATGTTAAACTTTTTTGTTTCATTATTTTTTTTCAACAATCGTTTTTAACTTTCAAAATTCGATTTTGAACATTGAACATTCGTTTTCAACATTCAACATTCGTTTTCAATCGATTTTCAACATTCAATAATAGTGATAAATAGTTGTCAGGAAATAAACTTCGCGGCTTATAAAGATCTGAAGATTACTTGACATGTAGATCTAATTAGTTATCAAAGGTACCAGGATTATAATTTAGTATGCCAGACGCGCGTTTCGTCTACATAAGACTCATCAGTGACGCTCATATCAAAATATTTATAAAGCCAAACAAGTACAAAGTTGAAGAGCATTGAGGATCCAAAATTCCAAAAAGTGGTGCCAAATACGGCTACGGTAATCTATGCCTGGGAAAAGAAAATCCTTAGTTTTTCGTAAAATTCAAAGTTTTGTAAACAGGAAATTTATAAAAATTACCACATTATTGATATTCATGTTTAACACTTTCACCTATGTCAGTTTTGCTTTTTTTGTTTTAGTTTTTGAGATGGAAGCCAAAAACTTTATTTTGACCTTTATTTTCTTTTCAGAAACTGCCGCTAGATTTTTTAATGGATCAAATCCCCCGAGTACAATCTTTAAACTAGATACCCAAAGGAACATTCAATTAAAGTTTTTACTTATTTGCCCAAAAAGGTTAGAGATGATTTTTTCATTAATCGACTTTCACAACTTAATTAAACTCTTTTAAAAGGATTAATTCCTCAAGGGGTGAATGGACTATTTTGATCAGTTTGACTTATTTGTAGATCTTACTTAGCTAAACATAACAATGTGTTGTCGAACTTGTCTGAACACTACATAACAGATAGATCATGAACTATTTATCACTTTAACTCCCTTTTACTTTTGCTCTTACTGATGTAATTTTTGAGATATAAGCTAAAAACTGCTTTTGTTACCTTTGTTCTATTTTAAGCCATGGCAGCCATGTTTGTTGATGGATCAAAACTTTGGATACAATTTACAAACAAGATAGTCCAAGGAACATTCAGCTAAAGTTTGGTATTATATGGCCAATTAGTTTCAGAGAAAAATTTTGAAAAAATAGCTGATAGAAATTGACCTATTTAATATTTTTCAACCCTTGTCAGATTTGCTCAAATGCTTTAGTTTTTGAGTTATCAGCCAAAAACTGCATTTCACCCCTATTTCCTATTTTTAGCTGTAGCGCCAACGTTTGTTGATGGATCAAAACTTTGTTTACAATTTATACACTAAATACCTTGAGGAACAATCACTTAAGGTTTGAAGGTATTTGGCCCAGTAGTTTCAGGAGAAGATTCTTGAAAAAGTTTACGACTACGATGACAACAGACAACAGATGACGATGGATGCCAAGTGATGACATAAGTGCACATGAGCCCTTCAGTCTCTGTGATCTAATGATCAATAATGGACTTTGACGATCGAGTTCGATACGTTATATATGGACCTGCTAAGTTTATATATTGACAGAGAACGAAGTTTGAGTGTCAATATAATCAAACAGGTCCATATATAACATATTGACTAAGTGAAAGTCCTTAATTTTTATATAACATATGTAAATAACGTATTAAAAAATCGAAATCAATGTTCTTCTGAGTATTATCAAAATTTTATTTTGCAAGATTTTTTTTTAAGAACAAGTAAAAATTCAAATGGAGCTCATTTCAGTCTACTTGCAATTTTCTTTTTGTAATCTGCAGAACTTCAGCCATGATTGTTATGTGTGATGTCACAGTTTTTTTAATATTGACCGTCAATATATGTATAAATAGAAACATAGCATCAATATATTTAAAAATATAAACAAGGCTTCAGATACATGAAATATCATTTGAAACATGTGATCCTTATATCCAATGAAAATATGAGAACTCCATTTGACTCCTATGTTCTATTTTTAGCCATGCCAGCAATGCTTGTTGGTGTATTAAAACTTGGGAACAAATTTATATACTATATACACTTAACATTCAATTAAAGATTGAAGGTATTAAACCCAATATTTTCAGCAAAGATTCTTGAAATAGTTATGACTATGGACAACCATGGACACTTATTGATGGCATAAGCTCACATGGCCCTGTGGGACAAGTGACCTAAACACTTGAGGATCGAAGAGCCTGTGTAGCTACCTACAAAATCATCTCAATTTTCTTTCGTTGAAATGATCATTGAAGGTAACTTTATTAAGCGTTAGATTTTACCCAGCTGATTAAAAAAAAAATTATGGTTCTTTTTATCTGTAAGTTTCAAAATATTTCCTCTAACATAAACAAATTTAGGTCTTCTATTTTTAACAGTGTTTTAAATATTGAATTCTTTATACACTTCAACAGAATGCATAGGATTAAGGCACATCATTTAATCCTCCTGAAATATTTGTAGCTTAATTTTCAGCAGCAGCCTTTAAAAAACAACTAACCAATCAAATCAGTAACTGCAAAGATAAAGACCAGCAGTAAAAGTATTCTTCCTTTGATACAATGTTTGTTTACTATTGTTTTATGTGATAAGCAACCATTAAGGTCTTCTGAAAATTAATAACATTCCTTTTTTAACAGTTTACTGTAATCCCTCAAATAGAAATGCTTATAGATGAAATGCCAATGTAAAAAAAAAATCTTACTTTTTTCATAATTTGATATCTAATATGTTTTAATGTTTCAACACATGAGGAGTCATTTAACAAACATTACAAAACAACAATATTGCACTTTTCATATTTGGCTCAATATACTTTAGAATAACATTCAAATTTAAACTATGTATAAATACGTCTGCAAAACTTTTGTCAATCTATGAAACAAAAAGTTGCCTTCATTCCTTCATTATACATTTATACATTGATAATAGAAATTGTAAATTTTTGCCCAGTTGTCTGCCTTTTCCTATTGGTAACTGTACAACCACAATGGAAAATTTCAGTACAAAACAATAATGTTTTGAGTTTAGTTTTTACCAATATATTCTAAAAATATATTGTTATAAAATTCCCTTTTGTTACAAATAATAAAATTACATGTATTATGCCATAATTATTCCAGAATTAATTTACAATTCATTTTGCATATAAAGTAATTTATGTTTGTCAAAAAAATGATTGGCAAATACTGATAGTTTCATAACTTTGCTTTGAAAGATCTGATACAACACTGTTCTTTTTCTGTTTCAAAGATCTATCTGAATGATTCAGTCTTGATCATTTTGTCCTGATGATCCCCTCCCCCCCTTTCCAAAATCGGAAAAATTGAAGGCAGAAATTTCATTGGCTTACCAAAATAAGCAGTGAAACAGGATCATTGAAAGCAAAGAAAGCAAAGAAAGCAAAGAAAGAACACAGGATTGTCTGAGATATGGACATAGATACAGGAATTAAGTAAATGTGTAGGGGTGTTTCAAAATTGATCACTCTGGGAGGTAATCAATTTTTCAAACTGTTGGTTGTATCATTGTCCTTATAATCATGATAATATTTTTAAGAATTATAAATAAAATGAAAAAATTTATATTATGGGTGTATGGGTTCTTAAAAAAGTGCCTCCTATGTCCCCATGTGTTCAATTCTGGAAAAACTTTAATTTGGAATTAAAATTAGAAAGATCATATCATAGGGAACATGTGTACTAAGTTTCAAGTTGATGTAACTTTAACTTCATCAAAAACTACCTTGACCAAAAACTTTAACCTGAACTTCACACTATTATTTTCTATGTTCAGTGGACCATGAAATTGGGGTCAAAACTATAATTTGGCATTAAAATTAGAAAGATCATATCATGGGGAACATGTGTACTAAGTTTCAAGTTGATTGGACTTCAACTTCTTCAAAAACTACCTTGACCAAAAACTTTAACCTGAACTTCACACTATTATTTTCTATGTTCAGTGGACCATGAAATTGGGGTCAAAACTATAATTTGGCATTAAAATTAGAAAGATCATATCATGGGGAACATGTGTACTAAGTTTCAAGTTGATTGGACTTCAACTTCTTCAAAAACTACCTTGACCAAAAACTTTAACCTGAAGCGAACGGACGCACAGACTGACGCACAGACGTACGAACGAACGAACGAACAGACAAACGAACGGACGAACAGAGGCACAGACCAGAAAACATAATGCCCTTGGAAATATTTGCTATAGTTGTACAAATAACTCATGTAAAGCTATGATTACAACTGACAATGATGGAATGACAATTGTGAAAACTTTATATGAGTGATACTACATTACAGATGACCACACGACTGCAGCAAATAGCTCAATGTCAGAAGCAGAAAACAATCTGGTAATATATCGTGTAGATCAGCAAAATTGTAAAACCTGAAGGGTTTTAGAAACTTTAAAAATAAAACTTAACCTGCTTCAAATCCCACTTCCACCTCCCTGTGGTGAGCATGGGATTAATAGCAGATTGAATGGATATTTAGTTATTATATCAATGAATCAGTACAACTTTATGTCTCATGACTTGTGTTAATATATGTACATTGGTACATTGATGCAAATGAAAAAAAAAAAATTGGCACAATAATGAAAAAAAAAATTGTTGAAAATGGAGTGCAGATTGGCACAAATGCAAAATGCCAGTTAATACACTAGTAATAAAAATTAAATGCACAAAAACCAAAAAAGCATTATGAGTGTATGTTATGTTGAACATGGTGATGAATGTTTTGCACACTACAAATCCAGGTGTCTTTTCATAAAAAATCTTAGGACTAAAATTGCTCGTAACTTATACCGAAATGTTCATTATCTAAAAGTGTTTTTTTTTTCTAACAATTTTATTCAAATGGCTCACATCCTTTAGAATTCACTAACCATGATCGATAAAACTTAAAACTTAAAAGTCAAGTGGCCACAGTTTTGTCCCATAAATATTTATAGTATGTGCTTTATTTTTCTAATGTGGTCCTCCATTGCTATTCCCTAGACTTTAATGACCTTTGGACTTTGGGGGGTTTCTCACGGGTTTCTACTCTTTACAAAAAAATGTAATTATATGCATGCATGAATTTACATATTTGTTTCAAAAAAGAAACATGTTTGTGAATTTTCATCTAAATTCTAAAGCTTAAGGAAAATAATCATGTTTCATCTTGCTTTTTTTTTCATTAAATGGGAAAAAAATATTTCTTACTTTCTCACAGAAACCACAAAAAAGTTTTTTTTTACTGTTACAAAAGCTCTTCATGGTGAATAAATTCCAGCAAAAATA